>NW_024040041.1:31333403-31416567 GCF_014851395.1 Micropterus salmoides | reverse complement strand
GCAGTTACAAGGAAAACAAAATGGGTCCTAAGACCGACCCCTGAGGCACACCATATTTAACTGGACAGAACGAGGAGACATACTTGTTTACAGACATGCAAAACTTCCTATTTGACAGGTAGGATGAAAACCATTCTAGGGCAGTACCAGAGATCCCCACCCAGTGCCTCAGTCTGTCTAACATGATTCGATTCAATTCAATTTATTTATATAGCGCCAAATCACAACAACAGTTATCTCACAGCGCTTTTCATAGAAGAGCAGGTCTAGACCGTACTCTATGATGCTATTTACAGAAGCCCAACAGTTCCCACCAAGAGCAGCACTAGGCGACAGAGGCAAAGAAAAGAGGCAGGAACCTCGAGCAGAACCATGGCTCAGGGTGGGCGGCCATCTGCCTCGACCGGTTGGGGTGAAGGAGAGAGAGGAGAGAGAGAGAGGGGGCAAGAGAGGAACAGAGAGAAAAAGAGAGGGATGGAAGGAGAGAGAGGGGAGGGAGGCAGCCTACACAATATACACACACAGAGGTACAGACAGTAAAGGTGATGTTGCTATAGACTAAATGAAAAATGGTATAGATATTAGTAGTGTAATGATAACAGTCGTAATGTTATTGATATTAACAATAATAATAACAATAGTCGTTGCAGCAGAGGGTGTCGAGCAGGAACACAGGGGCAGCAGGTGACCCGCAACCACAGATCCAGACTCCACAGCTCCAGAGCCAGAAACACCTGCAGGAAGTGATAGGAGAGAGAGGAGAGGGACGAGAAAGCACAAGACTACCAGAAAGGGGTTGTGTTAGTAACATGCAATAATGGGATGAGGTTGCATACAGAGGGAGAGAAAGTAGAGGAGAGAGGAGCTCAGTGCATCATGGGAAATCCCCCGGCAGTCTAGGCCTATTGCAGCATAACTAAGGGATGGTTCAGGACTCACCTGAGCCAGCCTTAACTATAAGCTTTATCAAAGAGGAAAGTCTTAAGCCTACTCTTAAATGTGGAGATGGTGTCTGCCTCCTGAACCCAAAATGGAACATGGTTCCACAGGAGAGGAGCTTGATAGCTGAACACTCTGGCTCCTAGTCTACTTTTGGAGACTCTAGGAACCACAAGTAACCCTGCATTCTGGGAGCGCAGTGCTCTGGTAGGGTAGTAAGGTCCTATGATGTTGTGATCAATAGTGTCAAAAGCAGCGCTAAGGTCCAGGAGTACCAGGACTGAGCACATGCCTTCATCAGCAGACATTAAAAGGTCATTGGTGACTTTAAGCAGGGCAGTCTCAGTGCTGTGGTACTTCCTGAAACCAGACTGAAACTTTTCAAATATTTTGTTATTTTCCAGTACAGTGAGCAGCTGTTTGGACACAATTCTTTCTAGAATCTTTGCAGTAAAAGGCAGTTTTGAAATTGGTCTAAAATTATGTGGGAGGGAGGGATCTAAAGCAGGTTTCTTTAAAAGTGGGTTCACGCAAGCCGTTTTAAAATAATCAGGGACCCAACCAGTAGATAGGGAGCTGTTGAAAACAGAGATCAAATGGGGCCCAACAGAATCCATTACTTTCAGAAAAAACTTTGTAGGTATAACATCAAGTGGGCTGGAGGACACTCTCATTGTGATACTGTTTTTAAAAGCTCAGACAAGTCGATGGGATAAAACTGGTTAAAACTCTCTTGTTGCTGGTGAGGAACCTCTGAGTAAGAGGCCGCAGGGGTAATAGAGGCTCTGATTGACACCACCTTATTGGTAAAATAAGATAAAAACAATTCACAGTCATCATTACTTCCCGCTGAGGCACAAGGAGGGGTTGGGTTTACCAGCTGATCCACAGTCTTAAACAGAAACCTGGGATTGTGTTTATGTGTAGTAATGAGTTCAGAAAAATAGTGTGTTCTCGCATCCTTAACCATGTTATTGTAATTAATTAATAAATCCTTCAGACTGAGGTAATGGACTTGGAGACTGGATTTTTTCCATCTGCGCTCTGCTTTCCTGCATTCCCTTTTGAGGCTGCGAATGCTGTCATTTATCCAGGGTTGCTTACTAGCTTTAGACGTAGGCCTAACCTTTAGAGGAGAAATAATATTTAGTGACGACAAGCAGATATGATTGAAGTGATCGACCAGATTGTTGGTGTTGGAATCAGACAGGTGTTGGCTTTGGCTCTGAAAGAATGTGCAAAACTTTGAAACACTTTGTTCATTAAAGATGCGAGAACACACGGAGCTCGGTGAGGCGGCATGAGTAACAGGCGAATCACAGCTAAAAACATACATCTGTGGTCAGATATGGTCATGTCCACTAATTCCACAGAGGAAATGCTGACACCCAGGGTAAAAACCAAGTCCAGTGTATGACCACGGTTATGTGTTTGCCCTTCGACATGTTGTTTGAAGTTAAAAGAAGTGGCCATATTTAAAAAGTCAGTTGCATTAACATTGTTGGGGTCATCAACATGAATATTAAAATCGCCACAAAGAACAATTCTGTCATAATTTAAAACCAGAGTAGATAAAAATTCAGGAAGTTCTGATAAAAATCCTATATATCCAAATATGATAGGTTGCAGCCCTCTAACTTTAAGAGTGAGAACTTCAAAGGAGTTAAATTCATCACAGCGTACTTGATTTTAAATTTTTCCTATACACGCTCACTAACCACCACGATCACTGACCCTCGGTTGACTAAAACAATCATATTGAGACGGACACAGTTCAGCTAGCTGGCTATAGTCATTCATTTGCAACCAGGATTCAGTTAAAAGAGATTTGCAGACAAGATAAAATCATTTAAGATAAAAGTCTTACTTGACAGAGATCTCACATTGAAGAGAGCCATTTTAAATGAGTTTGTTCTGGGTGCTGGAGTTGGTGCAGTTGTCCTAATCCTTAAGAGATTACTAATATTTCTGTGTGGGATGTGCACGTTTCGGTTTACTGGTCTATGCGTGATGATGACAGGAATAGAAGTCTGTGGAACAGCGCTGGGAGCAGACCGCTTTACATGCCAGCAGGTGGAGACAGTTGTTTGTGGCAGTGAGGCAGAGATCTGTTCTGTGAGCGGTGGTGTGTCCAGGTGTGCTGCATGAATGATTAGTCATTCACGTAAGTCATGTGTGGACCGCACCACATGCTGTATGAGAGCAGCTAACATTTCTGAGCCCCGTTTGTTAGGGTGAAGTCCGTCTGTAAAAAGAGACATTCTTTGCCAGAAAATATTAAAATTATCCACATAAAACACACGATGAGTCCTGCAGGCGGACTGGAGCCAGTTGTGGAGGCCAAGGAGTCTACTGAAGGGGCCAGCACCACGACCACCTGTGGGAATGGGACCAGAGATAAAAACTGCTTTAAAAAGTTAAGAAGACGGTTAAAATCTGATTTTGTCAGCTCAGACTGCTGAAGAGCTGTGTCATTTGTTCCGACATGGACTATCACTCTTGTGATGGAGGACGGGAGCGATGGCATTAGGTCCTGGAGTTTTTTTAAAAATGTCAGCCGTGGTGGCACCGGGGAAGCAGTGAGTGGTAGCGTTAAAGAAACGGAGGTTTCTGGTTATGGAGTCACCAATTATTAGTGTGGTTGGGGAGAAAAGAGGATGAGGAGATGCCGGTTGTGGGGATCCAGAGCAGGACTGAGCAGAATCTGCTTCAACACTGCGTGCGGACTGAGGATGGAGTGTGTGAGCTGCCGAGTGTTGTGTTGGAGTAGCAGTAACAGACCTGAGAGAAGGGCTACCCGACGGTGCAGGGTAGAGACGGCCTCCGGAGCGTCTGAGCACAGCCTCCTTCAGGATCCTACGTCGGGAAGCGGAGTTTTTTGACCGGGATGACGGCCGCCGATCAGGCCCAACGGCAGACCGGTGGCCCAGCCGATCACCGCTTGCCGCCAGTGCAGGAGATGAAGCCGGTGGAGGAGATGCAACAGTGTCGGCAGGCACTATCCGCTGAAAGGGATCCATATCAGGGAGACTCGAAGCCCCAAGTGCATACGCTGGATGGACCAGACTGTAGTCAGACAGGGCTTCATAGAGGTTGGAGAGGCCGATGTGCGGAGGAGAGGCAGCCCCGTCCGACCCTCTCTTGCAGCCGCGGACCACCACTTCAGCCCAGGTTGACTGATGCTTTTGAGTTGAGCAGTAGGAAAGCCTTGAAAGGGTAGATGGGCCCCATAGCACGGTGTCCTGGATGTTAGCGGTTGCACTAAGAGAAACAATCTCTTTGGCTTGTACTGAAGCCACATCCATAAAGCCAGTCAGCAGGGAATCTTTCTCTTTGAGTTCCTCTGAAAGTCGTTGGATGTCTTCCATAAGGTCAGCAATCTTTTTGTTCACTTTCTTAAAGAGTGTGCAGTCCTCACGGGGCAGAGTTAACTCGGCTAGCATAACGTTAGTCGCTGGAGCTTTGTTGTGATCAGTAGCGTTGATCGCGTTTTTACATCTAGCTTAAAATCCATGTCGGATGACTAAAATCCTTAACCCACATAAAACTCAAGTTAAAAAATAATTTAAAAACTCAAGTTAAATAAAAAGGATATAAAAAATGTAATAAAAAAGTCTGGATTAAAACCGCATAAGAGTCAGGTTTAAGACGGAGTTTCCGACAGGTAGCTACAGACGCCAACGCATGAGTACAGATTGCGTCAGCGATTACGTCAGCTATAAGAGACTTGAGATGCACCCCATGTTTACAGTCCGATTAGCAACTTGTGACACAAGAATGGAGTTGGAGACATCCATGACCGGATTGCTTGTAACAAGTAAATCCCTATCAGACGGTAGCCAATGGGTTCAGAGATTGTATTAGGGGCAAAGCGTTCCACCTCTTTGCTCTCCACACAGTCTGTTAACCTACATGCAATCAAAGCCTGCTCAAACTTGATTGGTTAATAGTAGTCGGACTACAAACAGAAACCATAACACTTATGATGCCAAACTTGCCTACAGACAGAGCTACGTAGGTCAAAAATGAACTTTTTCTAGAATACCCCTCTTTAATCTTGTCCCCTGCCTCTTGGAGCAGCAGTACCCATCCTTTTTGGCTGATGACCCCTCAAAATAAATCATTGTCTGCTTGCTACACATCATCACACCTTAAAACAACACAGTAGCAGAATAATATTTTTCATCTGTCCTGTCCTGTCAATCCTCTTACGACCTCTCCAGTTTATGCTGCGACCCCCTGGAGAGATTCCTGCCCTCAAGTTGGGAACCACTACCTTAGACAGGCTGAACAGCATATGGTTTTTTGTCAATGCCCTACCCTCTCTGCTTACCTTGAGCAGCATTGAGCAGCAGTCATCACCCAGTCATTGTTAATAAGGGTTCCTCCACAGAAGTGGAACCCTGTAGAGGTTTGCAGACTGGCCTGCCAGGGCCAGCTGCCTGCAGAGGCCACCTGTCCTCCAACAATCCTGGTGTTGAGTTTTGGCTGACCACACACTAAGAAGAGATCAAGAGAGACGGGGTTCACAGCAAATACTAACAATAATGAAACTATTTTCAAATGTTCACGTCCAACAACATGTTTAAAACATCCAAATGACAAATGGACAGTGACACTTTGACTTAGCATCTAGTTGTAAGTGAGACTCACATGCTCGAAACACCAATTTATTTGTAAATATAAAATGCGTCATGCTTAATTTACATGGGGGACTTTTGTGATCACTTTTATCACTAAACACATTCAAACTACTCATACTACTACAAGTACTGTCTATTGCTCCAGTCCCTGGTGACACCTTAATGTCACAAAAACATGACAGTAGCAGAAGTTAAAGGGGCCCTCCACTGATTTTACACATGAAGTCAGGTTTACTCTTTATGAAGAGTCGTACTCCTGTGATCACAATTATTTAACGTTATTGTTTTATAAACAACCATGGTGCTGGTATGAAATTCATTATGTACAACAGTTAGTGAACGCATCACCATTCAAATGCACTTCATTATGTAAAACAGTAAATGGACACATCTCCATTCAAATACATTCTAAAACAGAATATGAAACTGTTTGTTAGAAGAAGAAGAAAATATCTAATAAGCTTTCCAAGGCGAAATGTAAAGTTAAAAATCAAAGTCTGGACGTGGTAGGCACTTACCTTGGGCTGCTGTTGGTGGGGTGGTAGGACAGCTTATGCTGAGGTCACCGTCAGTCCCAGCGGAGGTAAAGGTGATGAAGCCTGGCTGGTTGCTGGTGATCCGGCTGTTGATCCAGGACTGATACTGGGATACCCGGGTGTAGCCTGATGGAATTTTAGGCTGGGCACAGCCCTTACTACTGGAAAAACTCACGATTCCCGCCTGGATCCAGCGACCGCCCTGCTTGCTCACCAGCGGACCTCCTCCATCCCCCTTAAAGGAGAGAAACATTTAGGAGAAGGAATCTTTGCAGAAGGTCAAATCTGACACAAACACAGGCATAAAAATGATCACCTGACAGATGTCCTTTCCTCCAGCACTGAACCCAGTGCACATCTTGTTGTTTGTGATCAAGCTCACTCCGTAGTTACAGGTACACTCTCTGTTTCCAACAATCGGCAGCTGCACCTCCATTAGGTTCTGTGGGAAAGGAAGGGACACTGAAGAGACACAAATTCAGGTTAATAAACAAATGGTCACATCTTTTAAAATGGTTGCTACCCTTCGTAGAGTTCAACCTACTCAGATTTAACTCAGGAAAAGTCAGGCTTCATAATAGTATTTAAGATGTAAAGGTGCAACTGCATATTAGGTCCGTTAAACAATAAAATGGAGCCAGGGGAGAGCGGTAATAATCTGAGAAAAATTTCCAAAAGAATATTTTATGAGGTTAAAGTGTTAAATTTACAGGGGGGAAATAATCACAAATTTACAAGAAAAAGCCTGAATATCATCTGATAACCATCATAAAGATTCTTTTAAAAACCTGTCCACCTTAGCTTGCTAGTACAGGCCACTGATCTGTATCACATCTGTATCTCCCTGCCTCTGTGTGTGTGTGTGTTTGAGAGAGTCTTCCCTATCCTGAGTACCTGATGTGTGTCCCCTGGTTGTGTCCCACAACGCTTGTTTGCTCTTGTATAAATGGTTTTCAGTCCCTCTTCAGTCATTGCAGTATGTTGAGGGTTCTGCTTGTCTCTGTGAGGTTGCATTTACCAGTTTTATTTGAATTTAGTTTTGTGTAACAGATCATAACCTTTGTTATAATTTGTTACATGCTTCCATGCTTCCATGGAAGTCACATTATTCTGCTTTTTCCTAATAAACCTTGCAAACTGATGTCAGCGCTCCACTGTTGTGCGTTTGGGCTCAAACCTGCTTATCACTCGATGAATCCTGAGAAAGTTATTGCCACCATTGTAATTAGTTTGTCTCTGAGAATAAATGTAATCCAGGTGCTTTCTGACCCACCTCCAGTTCCAACATTGCCCCAGCCGGTGGCCCAGGAGAGAGTCCCCTTGTAGAAGGTGCTGCCTGTGGCTGCCAGACAGACGGGCTGAATGTAGGTGGTGAAAGTCACGGGTGAGGAGAGCTTCAGGAGGCAGATATCGTTTTCAAAAGTTCCGGAGTTAAAGTTGGGATGAACGATGATCTGTGATACTGTACGAGTCACTTGATTGGGGTTTATTCCCTGTAGACTCTGGAGACCCAGAGACACAGTCAGAGTGCTCGTGGTTACGCCTGATCTGAGGTAATCAGAAGAGAAACAAAACAGTGCAAAGACACGAACTGTAGCAGAACTGTAGTCAAGAGCACTTCAGCAAACACTAAGTCCATATTATAACCACATCTAGTTTGTATGGAGATTAATAGATGTTGCAACAGGGAGATTTCATTTCCACAAGTTAGTAATTTGAATCCTAATATTATAAACAATTCCCTCATCTTAGTCATTCATGTGCTCAATATGCTTTTTTTCCTGACTTACATAAATTGTTCCCTTTAATTATGAGTTAATACTTCAGATTGCACATGTAGTCCATGTTCTTTCCATCTGTTGGTGTGGAGATCAACAGAATATAATGGATGAACATCTCTAAACTGAAAAACACCTGCAATATCTACAGGGGTTTTCCTTTGCAGCAAAACCATCTTTTTACATGGCAGCGACAAACCAGCCAAACATGAGGTCTGTCCCTGTGTCTCAGACCAAAAGCTTAAACTCTATAAACTCCAAAAGGAGACAAAGACACATGGAATCAAGAAATGTCTTTATCTCTGGACGGCATGATTCATTAATGGACACAACTTGTTTGCATGAGGGCAATCTCTGAACCCATCGTTCATCGACTGAAGAGGATTTAGCCTCTGGGAGCAACAGACAATGTTCTGGCTCCTGGTGTGGCTAGTGTAAATCTGGGTCAACACTTCCTTTCACATGCAGCGGTCAATGGGTGCTTCTCACAACTTGGCTGTTTCTGTTTATAGTCTGTATATAGATTGTGTTCTTTATACTGTAGCCTGTGTCGGATTTTTATGTTGTTGTATCTTATTTTACAAAATGTATTATTGTATGAGTAAGCACATCGTGAGCAATGTACAATCCTGAGTCAAATTCCTCATATGTGTACACATACCTGGCAAATAAAACTGATTCTGATTCAATTCTCTTAATTGCATCCACGTTTCCCTCACTTGCAAGGAAATCATGCAAGGAGAGAAGGAACGAGGAAATTTGCTTTTAGAGAAATGTGACGTCCTTTCCTGATTTTATTCTGTTTTCATCAGATGCAGTCGTGATATCGTATGTGCAGGCTTTCTTTCCCTGTGTTTGCTTCTTCTGAGTCTTTAATGCAGTTTTGTGACTCGTTTAGTTTTTTTGTTGTCTATATTTGGACCACACACATGATCAACCTCATGTGACTGAATGGAAATGGCGATAAATGATGTAGAAAGTGTTTCTCTCCATCTCTCTCTGACTTTAATTGTCTCTATAATAAAAATTTATGTGGGAAATTTAAGGAAAAGAAAAATCTTCATAATAAATGAAGAAGGCGAATCATAAAACAAATCACATATAAAACTTGGCAGTGATACACTTGAGTTTAATCAGGCCTATCTGTCTATCTGTATGAAACAGTGTTGCGATACATCAGAACTATCAAATAAAGGGACGTGTCGTCAAAGACCTCTGCCAAGGCGGCACTCGTGTATCTTCACTCATAGCTCCTCAGAGATGGCTCCTTGCTCCTCGGAGCACAAATAAGAGCTTTGGGACGGTCTGCAAGATGCCGGAGAAGAACAACTTCTGGTTCGAGCCAGGAAACAACAAATAAGAGACTTGAGATGCACCCCATGTTGACAGTTCAATTAGCAACATGTGACGCGAGAATTGAGCGGGAGATGTCTATGAACGGATTGTTTCACAGTAACCAGTTTACAAAATTAATAAAGCCAAATAGCTGTCAGACGATAGCCAGTGGGTTTAGAGATTGCATTAGGGGAAAGGGAAACAGCTGGACTACAAACAAGCTGTTTTCAGGATTTCAGAGCGGAGTTTTCTGTGGGAGATGGGAACTCCCTTTGGGGTGGATTATGGGCTTTTTCACTTTGCAAACCTGTTACATGCACAAAAAAAGATTTATAACTAAATAAAGGAGAGGGAAAAAGCCAAAAAGCATAATATGACCTCTCAAAAATTAACCCTAAAATGCATCCTAAACTCTTTCTAGAATAATCCTCTTTAATTTTCTTTCCCTGAAGCAGTAACCATCCTTTTTGGCTAATGACCCCTCAAAATGAATCATTGTCTGCTGATACACATCATCAAAGGTTTAAACAACACACATTTTCTCCTTGAATGGTGATATCGGTCAAATTTCAGTAGCAGAAAAACATTTGTTTTCTGTCCTCTCAGTCCTCTGAAGACCTCTCAGATTTATTTTGTGACCGCTTGGAGAGATTCCTGCCCCCAATTTAGAAACCACTGCCTGTTTACGCCACTGTATGACATGTGGTTTATTTGTCACCACCCTCTGCTTACCTTGCACAGCACTGAGCAGCAGTCATCACCCATTGATTGTTAATGAGGGTTCCTGCACAGAAGTGGGACCCAGAGGTTCGCAGACTGGCCTGCCAGGGCCAGCTGCCTGGAGTGGCCACCTGTCCTCCAACAATCTTGGTGTTGAGTGTTGGCTTACCGCACACTGAGGAGAGAGACAAGACACAGTGGGGAAATAATTAGATAAAAGAAAGTAAAGAAGGTATTAACAACATGTTTACGTCCCAAAAACATGTTTAAAATGTTGAAAAACAGACAGGAAGTAAAAAAGTGACCGTAGAAACTTTGACTTACCACTTAGTTGTGAGTGAGACTCTGAAAACATAAAACAAACAAAATCTTTATGATACAGTAATTGTGTATTTATATTTACTGATATGTCTTGGCTATAGTTCACATAATTGGCTTAAATTAAATCCACACATATTACTTTAATTGCATGCTTACAAGAAACTCTTACTACAAGGACAGACTGAAAAGAATAAGAAAGTAAATTTTTAAGGTGGCTTTAAGTTGCAGAATTATAGGTCTGTGTTAAAATAAATTCAGCGCCTTTAATTTTCAATTCAAGCATAATTCAACTTGACTAGTTAGCTTGTACTAAACTAGATTTCTGGCTCGAAAAATAAATACAAATAATACAACAATAGTGATTGTTATCCAAAGCTTTATTATTATTATTCCGTACGTTTTTTGGCCTTTGATAACTTCAGCATACTTTGTGCTACAAAAACCATTCAGCTATCATAATGTTGAGCTCTTTAAGGACATTATGGGAAATATTCAACTATTTTCTAACTTTTGTACTTTTTAAGCTATTAAGCTTTTTAAGTAATTTTTTTACAATGTAAGTCAGTGGAGAATCATGATTCAGCTGCTTCAGCTTTCAAAGCCTACTACTTCTGCATACTTTCAGCTATTTCTCTCATTTCAACTTTGTTCAAATGTTCAGAAATCTTTAAGCTATTAAAGTTGTATTCAACTTTTTCATATCTTTTATACTTTTTTCACTACAGCTGTTTTAGTTTGATGAACTCTTCAGGCTTTTTTTTGAGTTTATAATGGGGAGCGGATGGGAAAATATTCAAATCCTTTTTAAGCTCCTTCAGCTTTCAAAGCCTACTTCTGCATACTTTAAGCTTTGTTTATCATTTCAATTTTAAAAAGTTGAGAAATCTTTAAGCTATTAAACTTGCATTCAACTTTTTGATATCTTTTATACTTTTTCCACTATCGCGATTTTAGTCTGGTAAAGAAGTCAGGCTTTTTCTGAGTTTATAATGGAAGCGGATGAGACGGAATGTTGTCATCGCTTGAGGGCAGCCAGCTGGAGAACTCATCATAAAAAATCGTGCCAGAACATAGTAAAATTATTTGAAATGCTTGGATACTCGAGCGCACGTTTAGCTCAGTCGGTAGTGTGCGGGACTCCTGGGCCCTGTGTCTAGGTTCAAATTGACAGTAAGGTATCTATTTTACATTAATAACATCTCACTCATTTTGTATTTAATGAAATTATGTCCAAACACATGACCATATGCAGCTAATATTAAACTCCCTTTTAAACTACATTTCTTTGTTTCAACTGCACCACAGTCATTCTCACAAATATTCACATCATATCCAACATGATAACTACCATATGGATGGTGAACAGATCTGGATGGAGCGGGACATTTAAAAAAGGTTTGATGGGCTACAGCAAACTTTTCAAATGTTGAACTCATTGTTCTGCATAAACCAGCATGATTACTGACGACTTAGTAGCCTGCTTAAAATAAAAGTTAGAGACTTACTACTATGTAGAGCATTTTTCTTGCACAAACAACAACCCCAAAATGAAACAGCTGTAACTGGAATAATATTATAATAGTGGTAAGCTATAGCTATATACAATATTCTTTTATATGAAATTATAATGAATATAGTAACCTCCATCATGTAAATAATATTAGGGCTGCGCGATTAATCTAATTGCAATCACAATCGCGATGTCATCACGTGCGATTACATAACCACAAAATAGTGTGCAATTTAATCAGACAGAAAAGGTGTGTGACGCTTTCTTGTCTGTATGCGCTGCACTCTGCTCATTATCTCCGCCCACACCGGGGTCTCACATGTGCCTTTACAAACAGATAAGAACATTTTTTTCTGAGCAGTGTGTGTGCAACCTTTAAGACAACAACCTACCGTAACCCCCACCCCACCGCTAATTGTTCAAAACATAGTCGGACTCGTCACCGGATTGTCACTATTTACATCTCTGACTGGGTGAGATCGTATGAAGTCTGGTAGGAGAAAATGCCACTGAATTTGCGACAATGTGTCGCACAAGGCCAGTGACCCATGAAGCAGGAGCATTTAGCTATGGTGAGAACGATTATGGACTCGATCCGAGATTAACGCTTGAACCCTACTAAAGCCACTGTTGCTTGCTGTCACATGTGCTTATAAGAGCTATGCCATCACCAACCCCCACACAGCAATGATAAACTCAAAGAACAGTGGCTATTTCTTCACATGAAAAGATTTCTGTGATCACTTGAACACACTGACTGGGATGGATGTTAACACCAGAAGGAAAGAAGATTCAACACGTTTTTGAATCAGACGATTTTTATGTATAGCGTAAAATAACTAATATCACAATATGGAATGTTGTAAGATTTTCTTCAGACAAGAATCCCAAGTGAATGAATCCAACGGACTTTGGTGTGTGAAATGACATGACATGTCTCAAAAACTATTGGACTGATTTCTAGAAAACGTTATGTTTTGCAGGCATTGGGTCATAAACCAAATCCCTTTCAATCTCAGCTCACTTAATTGAACTGTGCTTGCTGTACCATCCTGCAGGTACCTTCTGTGGTCTTTATCCTGCCATCACTCTTTACATGAACACAGGTGTCTCTTTGTACTTTGAATAAGTAAATGTTTTAAAATTAAAAAGCATATTGTAAGAACAAATGTTCATGTTGTAATCTTTTTGGGTGAAATATGTGGTTTGCATTGCTGTCCTGAAATTGGACTGTAAGTTAAAAAAATGTTTTTTAAATGTGGATTTTGTTTAATGGAAGTGAAGAAAAAGTAATTGAAAACATACAGTAAATGAAAGTACTGTAAATGACAATATGGTAATAATACTGTAAATAAATGAAAATACAAAAATAATACCGTGAATGAAAATACAGTAATTATACTGTAAATGAAAATACAGTAATAATACTGTGAATGAAAATACAGTAACTATACTGTAAATGAAACTACAGTAATGATACTGTGAATAGAATTACAGTAATGGTACTGTAATTTAATTTACAATAATGGTACTGTAATTGAAATTACAGTAATGATACTGTAAATCCAGCTGCCAGTAAATTATTGTAAAATTTACAGCAACCTTTTAGCTAGCTTTTGAGTTAAATTTTATTTATTAAAATATCCAGTTACAGACCACAATTCAAAATATAAAACATATAGAGTTATAAAATGCAGTAAGGCTCTCAGGCATTTGAACTGCTGTCAGATATTTTTCTCCTGTAGATCAACTTTTCTCATTTAATTTCATCCCTGCTGAGTCAGCACACATGTAGGCATGACTGAAGTAACCTTTTTAAATGTGCATGTGGCACCAATGATTAATCAATTTTTTCTACTCATGTCTAAAACATTGTGCACATCCAAAATCTCTCCCACATATCTGTTTTCTTTTTGCAGAATAACTTACTAATATTTATAGACAAAAGGTGTAATATATAAATATAAATAAAATCACAATCTATGAGAGTACAATCAATATTTTAACAAAACCTTCCTGCCCTGTCCTCTTCTGTGCATTAGCCTGAGTTTATGCTCTGCTGATCCCCTTTAGACCGTCTGACAGAACCTTTTTGGGATGAGAAAAGCGCGCTTTTCTTCATCAGAGATGGCAAATCGAAACTGAAAAGACTTGTAGTCAGACATAAATCTCACCATAAATCCACACAAATGTGCACCTTTAATAGAGTACAGCTCACAGCTGCTTCAGAAGGAAGCTAACATCCCCAATTAGAGTGTATCAAAGTCTTTATTGAGAGTACAACTTTATTAATCACAAAGGTATATGCAAAAAGGAAAGGTCCTATTTCTCCAAGAATGAATGCAAATAGTGACTGTCAGGAAAAATAGCATTTACATCACGCAGCTGCTTCCTGAATTCTTTTTATAATTATCTGATAGAACAGAATAGAATAGAACAATTACAGTAAAGCAGTCCTTGGAAATTAATGTATGTTATTTCACTTTATGCATCCAGGATAACTTTTAAATCAGTCTAAACAAAGCCATGAGTTCAGTGCAAAACTATTTTTATTCCATTACATTTATCTGATTTCTATAATTACTGCTCACATGCAGATTAATCTCTTTTTAAACATGTCAAAAATACATTTGGGTAGTTTTGCCCTTTAATTTCATGAAATATTCCATAAATTTAACAGATTACATAATGACTTTTAAACCTTGACTTTTCATACTTTATTTCTCCTTCTCCTTTTTATAAATAGTTTTGATGTATATTTTGATTCAGTGTGACAGGATCCACTGAGCACTTTGGTTTAGTACATTTTATTGCTCCAATTTTGTAAAGTTTAATTTGAACGCAGGATTTGCATTTGCACGTAATTAAGTAACTTCTCTTACTTAATTAAAAGATTCTTGATCCTCTGTGCACAATGAGGAGGGTTCTTACCTTGTGTCAGGAGAGTCAGCAGAGTTGCCACACAGATCACTTTGTAGAAAGCCATCGCTGCAAGTCCATATCATCAGAAATGCACCTGCTTTAATACCCTTCTTCTCTCTCCCTCCCTCCCTCTCTCTCCCTCCCTCCCTCTCTGTCTACCTCCAACTCAAGCTCACCTGCCCATTGACACGCCCAACATCTCACCTATCACCTGTTTCACAAAACATCAAAAATGTCACGTGTCTAAGCAAAGTACATTTACTCAAGTTCTGTTCTTAAGTATAATATTTGAGTACTTGAAGATTTCCTTTTCACCACCTGTAGTAACTAGTAATGCTTTTAGATTAAGATTTTACACTAAAACAAACCTGATAAACCTTAAAAATACAATGCATTGTCACAGATTAAACCTTTTTGTCCTAATAATAACAATTATAGCTTTATTTGTATAGCCTTTTTCATTACAGGTAACAAAGTGCTTTTAAACTAAGGAAAACAAGTCAAACAAGTTAAAAGACAAACTAAAGCCTTCAAGTTAACTCTGAGAAGTTAGTCTATCTATGTTCTTAACACAATGCTGTCAATGTCTGAGACCCAACTTTAAATAAGTTATAAGCAAGCATGTAATGAGTCGAGCTATTAAGGAAAGCTATCTTAATGTAAGCGCCTGCTGAGCCCCGTTAATCAGCAGAATAGAACTTTAAATCCTAATTACTTACCAGTTTGTCTGCTTTTTCTTTCTGTGGATCTGACATCTCACATAGTCGTTAAGTTATGAATATGATTTGTATTTGGATATTAAAAATAAGAACAGGCCAAAATACATGAGGTCACGTTTCACTTTGACGCTAGAAGTGGCTGTGGCTCAGGAGTAGAGCGGGTTGGCCGTTAATCGGAAGGTTGGCTGTTCTGTTTGAGCACTTAGGCTCAGTGTATGAATGTGTATGACGGGTGAATGCAGATGTAGTGTAAAAGTGCTTTGAGTGGTCAAAAAGACTAGAAAGGCGCTATACAAATACGGAGCATTTAAATCTTCAATGCTGGCACAGCCCCCTGGTGATCAGATGGCCCATTGGTGATCTTGAATAGCCATAATTGGACGATATGAAAAAAGAGAAGATTTCCCAACTCTAGTTGTGGAGCTAATTTAATCTTCTTCATTCCCTGTTGGGAAAAAACCCTGCACACATTTCAAATAATGAGGAATCACTCAGACAGGCTCAGGCTTCCTGTGAACTTGATTTGGAACAAGATGAACCAGGAATCATTGTCACCAAACGTCAGCTTTTATTACATGTCTCTGATTCCAGGACCATCAGCACCGGATCTCCTCAAGGCTGCATTCTTTCCCTCCCTTCTCTTCTCCCTGTACACCAACAGCTGCACCTCCAGTCACCAGTCTGTCAAGCTCCTGAAGTTTGCGGACGACACCACCCTTATTGGGCTCATCTCAGGTGGGGATGAGTCTGCCTACAGGTGGGAGATCGACCATCTGGTGACCTGGTGCAGCTAGAACAGTCTGGAGCTCAACACTCAGAAGACAGTAGAGATGGTCACAGACTTCAGGAAGAGCACAGCCCCACCCTCCCCCATCATCCTGTGTGACTCCCCAGTCACCACTGTGGACTCCTTCCGCTTCCTGGGCACCATCATCTCCCAGGACCTCAAGTGGGAGCTGAACATCGCCTCCCTCACCAAGAAGGCCCAGAAGAGGATGTACTTCCTGCAGCAGCTGAAGAAGTTCAGCCTGCCAAAGACAATGATGGTGCACTTCTACACCGCCATCATCGAGTCCATCCTCACCTCCTCCATCACCATCTGGTATGCTGCTGCCACTGCCAGGGACAAGGGCAGGCTGCAGCGTATCATTCACCCTGCAGAGAAGGTGATTGGCTGCAATCTTGCATCACTTCTGGACCTGAACGCCTCGAGGACTCTGAGGCAAGCAGGAAAGATTGCAGCTGACCCCTCCCACCCCGGACACAAACTGTTTGAGACTCTCCCCTCTGGCAGGAGGCTGCGGTCCATCAGGACCAAAACCTCTTGCCACAAAAACAGTTTCTTCCCGTCTGCAGCTAGACTCATTAACAAGTCCCGGGTCCCCCACTGACACTCCCCCCTTGCAAATGATACAAAATGTCTCTGCACATGTAAATACTGTTTCATCTTGTGTTGTGCACAGACCTGGCACGTTGCACATATTTTTTGTTGATTGTTGATCTTTGTTGTATATTTTTATGTTGTCAGTTTATATATTTATATGTACACAATATTCTCTTCCGTTACATTACTTCTGCATGGCACAGACCCAGAATAATGCATTCCATTCCATATTTACATATTTAACTGTGTGTTTGTCTACGTGTAGCACCTTATCACCATAGCAAATTCCTCGTATGTGTAAAACACTACTTGGCAATAAAGCTCCTTCTGATTCTGATTCTGATTCTGGACCCTCCATTCACATCCAAAATTAACCAGCTGAGGCCCATGGAAAATCAGAGTCACTACAACGTGCTGAGGACTCTTCAAGAGTGTAGGCTGCTCGCTGCTCCTTGGTGACCAACACAAAACCACAGGAAGAGAAGAAGAGTGGGACAGTGTTGGCATACTGTCTGAAGTAACCAGCCTTATGAGTGAGGGGTGTTTTCTGGAAAAGGGAGGCTGCAGCGGTTTTGTTTCTCTTTCGCTTTTCGATCAGAACTGTTTGAAGGGGTGAGTCCACACGTCACACTAGCTAAGCCTGCTGAATTGAAATGGAAGTATTCCAAGAAGTCAGACCCGTGTATGGTGAGAATAGATGAGTGTAAAGATGGTAATGTACACAAAAGAGTATTCACATGCACTGGTCCGGATAAAAGAATGTTGAAGTAGTTACTGGCATACATTCTTCACACCCCACTGTGAACACGGCTAACCTGTTTGAGGTGCCAAATTCAAGAGGGGCAGTTCATAAGTATGACAATGGCCTGATAAAAGATGCCACACATCTGATAGTTCACCCAAAGAAGATTTTTGATGATTTGTTGATTTTTATATTTCCACAGTGGGTTGCATGAAAACATTGATGACCTAATGATCTGTAGTCCATCAAAAGAAGCATGCAACTTTGACACCGTTGTGATGCTATTTTGTCCCTACAACAGTCACAAGGCTAGTCTTTCTAAATGTTGCAAGTGACATATCTGGGACATGTGATCACAGCAGAGGGCAAATCTCTCACGCAAAAGGCATCCTATCTGATTTAAACCAACAACCATACACAAAAATGGAAAAAAGGTGATGAGCTGTTGAGCTTTCTAGGAATTACATCAGTGGCTGTGGCCTGTGACCGGGATCTGACTACCAAACAACAACGCAGCTCCGTGGCGGTCACTCAGTGCAAGTTTGAAATCAACTAATGTGAATCACAAAAGAAGATGTGAAACGCAAGCAAACTCAAACTACACTCCTTCAGTGTTTTGGTAAGACTGCAGCTGAATCTCATGCCGCTCGGGGTGACACCGCAGCTACAGCAGAAGACACAAACATTAAAGTTACTGAAACTACAGAAAACGAGCCAGATGAGGCCAATGTTATCTTAACGTTACCTGGTGAGTGAAAGCAGCATATACGTTATCATTACTGGAACTGTAACAGCATTGTTGGTATATTGAATTGCATCTATTATTAGTTAACTTAAATAACGTTAATGTTGTGGATCAATGAATGCAGGATACAGTGTGTGTGTGTGTGTGTGTGTGTGTGTGTACAGTGGTAGAAGTAGCAGTTCCAGGATGCTTGCTCTTGCATTTAAGCTGATACAGGTTACATAACCTTGACAATGGTTTTGGAAGATAAGTGTGCTTGAGATGATGTGGATCACTTTTTGTGTCCTGGCTGTTCATAATATTCTGTAATGTATGAGTTTTGGTGATAGAACTGCACATTACCATGACAACCAAAAACTGATCGGCTGGAGTGTTCACTAACGATTTGCAATTCCTATGCTAGCTAACCACACCTGGCTAACTACAACTTAGTTAACTTAACGTTAGCTAACTAAACTAGAAAGACAAACCAACAATCAGACGCAGAGAAACATACTGTAAGTTCTAAGTAAATTACATGATAAATTGGTTAGTTAGCTCAGAAAGATGTTTATCGGTTTGATGCTCTGACTTAACGAGGCGTGATAGTTTTTTAACGAGGCATGACAGTGCGCCTGTGCAAGCTTGGAGAATGACGTATGACTTATGGAATTACGTCACCACCCCGTTTTAACAACTAAGCAATTTTTGCAACTTTGAGCACAAAATTAAGCTATTTGTCAAAAAATATTTGTCAAAGTATGTGGGTAATCAACATTGTAAGGAAATAACTCATAAATGAAATATCATAGAAATGTCAAAATACACTGGAGGGGGGCTTTCAGTCTTCCATTATTGTTAATAATAGTTGCAACTTACACTCTTAAATGTGCATTGAAAATTGCAAGCCGATAAAACCAGATTCATATAACATCAAAGGTTTCATGCAGCTCCTAACTGAAGCTGAGTTAGATGGTGAGTAACACTAAACATTAGAAAATCAGTCTATTCTCACCACCTGCAGAGGTGTCATTTACACTGGGGATGCTGGGGATATGTCTCCATCACTTTTTGAAAGCATTTGTTAAAATGCTTGTTCTGAAAAATAGCTTACAACAAGAAATGTTAAATAACAAATGTATGTGCTATGAGAAAGTTTTTTTGGCACAATAAGAAAACATGCAACGCAAAAAAACAGAACTGCATAGTCCAAAAAACAATTACTTACGTAAAGGAAAAAAAAACATTACTGATTGTTGCATTATATTATTATATTCTGAACCTGCCACCTGAATGCGGAAGAGGATTAGGGCCACGTGTGAATTTTTTTTTTTAATTCTGAGAAAAAAGTCAGAATTCTGAGATTAAAGTCAGAATTCTGAGATTAAAGTCAGAATTCTGACTTTAAACTCAGAATTCTGACTTTAATTTCAGAATTCTGACTTTTTTCTCAGAATTCTGACTTTAATCTCAGAATTCAGACTTTTTTCTCAGAATTCTGACTTTAATCTCAGAATTCTGACTTTTTTTCTCAGAATTCTGACTTTAAACTCAGAATTCTGACTTTAATTTCAGAATTCTGACTTTTTTCTCAGAATTCTGACTTTTTTCTCAGAATTCTGACTTTTTTCTCAGAATTAAAAAAAAAAATTCACACGTGGCCCTAATCCTCTTCCGCACTTATCTCCTCCAGACCCCCAATGGTATATTTCATCAAGGAATATTTCTTTAAATAGTAAAATATCTTCTAGTCTTGTTCTCATGACCCCAATATTCTGGATTGTCACGTCTCGTATGCTAAGTGTTTTTTCACAACTCTAATCTGAGCCCTAAAATGTCCCCACCACTTTTCAACACAAAGTGACGCCCACCTGTAACCGTCATTGGCTGTTAAAGACTTTGCATTGTTGATAACACACAGCCTAAGCAGTCCATCAGAATCTCTATTACGTACATGCATACTGTATATATTAGTGAGTGTAGTGGTGCTTACATGTCGTTCTAGGATGGGTCGCTCTGGGACGTGAGTATGAGGCTGGCAGTATACTCACTACAAAAAACCAGACTACACCACTGAATGATGTCATATTGTAGACAGTCTGGACGATGCTGTGAAACTGGGCCTTTCTCCTAACGAGAGGCCTCATCTGTGGTGAGTGAAAGCATCTTTTATCATCCTGACTCTGCTGCTGGTCCCTGCATGGGCAAATTGTTGTGCTGGATCAATTGATACTAGGCTACGGATTACGGTTGTTGTCATAATGTTGTTGTCATATAGCCACTTTCATACTGGCTTATTATTTGGGATTATTAGGCCAATATGCTGGCTCGCTGCACTGTATGAAAGGTACGGAGCTGGAAATGGGATATATATTGGCGGACATTCTTTCCATTATGATTGCAGGATCTCTGTGGAAAGCTGCGATAGAAAGGGTCTGGATCCCTAAAACGCTGTCTTTGCGCGTCCTTCTTGACGTCAGCGGTGTTGAGCTCACTGCTGTTTGCTTATGGCCCTTTAGGCTCATTTGTTCTGAGCTTGGTGTGTCGGCTTTCTAAAATAATGCATTCTTAATTTAGGTTTGTGACAGTGGTACTCTAACCTGTGTAAATGAACTCACTCTCTAGCTCTCTCTCAGGTTAAGTGTTTTGTGGAGCCATGCTGTTTGTTGACATTTGTTGACAGAGAGAGTATTGCAGTTTTACTGGTATCTATGTGTTGAAATGGTTGGTGCCCCACCATTTTTACACACACAACTCTATACAGACACATATCGTATATTTCAATTTGAATTGTTAGAAAAATTAAAAGAAAAATATTTATGCACCATGATGTCTGTAATCTTGAGTAGGCTTGTTCCCAGTAAATGTTTTGTTCCTCCCCGTCAATACACTCCTACAAATAAAAGCCATTTTAAGGAAAAGGTCAACTAGCCTATTTAAAGAACAATTAATTGCTTAACACATACAGACAGTATGTAACATTAAACAGGATTTTTATGGAATGTTAACTGAACTGGTTTTAGTCTATGGACATTATACAATTTTAACTGTAAAATAAGAAATTGATTTAGGAAAGTTGATTCCTTAACTCATATTTTTACGTAGTATTCAACCAATCTATAGTGCTTAATAGAATTCCTGAAAATCAGTTATGGCACTTGGTTTAGTGTGCCACCCCAGGATTTTCAGTGGCTCCATCTGGCCACCCTTAGGAAAATTTCTCTAGCTCTACTAACTGAGAGGAGAGGGATTCCAGCTGTCATCAGCCCCCCACAGAGTGCTGGTGCTATAACACTGTAACTGTAAAGGCAAAATGTTTTGATGAAACAGGACTTTCATTGGTGAAAGCACTTCCATTGGTGCTTTTCCACATGTGCATGTGACATTTCACTCACAGGTTAAAGGTGTCTTGCCATCCGGTGACTTTGGGTCCTCTGTTCACATCCAAAATCAACTTGCTGAGGCCAATTGAATATCAGAGTCACTACAACGTGCTGAGGACTGTTCAGGAGTGTAGGCTACTTGCTGCTCCTACACAAAACCACAGGAAGAGAAGAAGTGGGGGACAGTGTTGGCATACTGTCTGAAGAAACCAGCCTTATGAGCAAGGGTTTTTTTCTGGAAATGGGAGGCTACAGCGGTTTTGTTTCTTTCACCTTTCGATCTTTTCGAGAGCTGTTTGAAGGGGTGAGTCCACATGTGACACTGGCTAAGCCTGCTGAATTGAAATGGAAGTATTCCAAGAAGTCAGACCCGTGTATGGTGAGAATAGCTGAGTGAGAGGGTAATGTATACAAAAAAAGTATTCACATGCACCGGTCCGGATAAAAGAATGTTGAAGTAGTTGCTGGTATACATTCTTCACACCCCATTGTTAAACATTCACCTGTGGACATGACTGACCTGTTTCAGGTGCCAAATGATATAGGGGTAGAGTAGTGTAAGTTACACTAACTAATGAATAGAGACTGTAGCTCTGCAGCTTCTCAACATTAAAGCGGAGCTACAATGCGTAAACCCTCCCCCCACACCGCCGCACAAAAACATAATTCAACCATCAGTCGACTAAAGGCAAGACTTGACAATTCTGATTCAACTATATAAATCCTTAGTCGGGGACAGTCCTATAGTTATGTTACAGACTCACAATGCATTATAAACAACACAGTCTCACTTACTTATAAATGAGCTTTTGGTATGTCATAAGCAGGGCTTGACATTAACACCCTCCAACCCGCCAAATGGGGCTGGATTTCATCCATGGCAGTTAACACAGTCACTCAGGGACGGACTGGAAGTAAAAAATGGTCTTGGACTTTGATTCAGACCGGCCCACCAGAACAGTCCACTGTATACTCCACCATGGCCGCCCTGCTTATGCACGCACATACAAACAGGACCAGCCTCTAATAAACCACCTAGCAGCATCACAGGCATTGATCACCATGGCAGTAGGCTGCTACTTTAAAAAGCCTGGTGATGTCACTTATTAATGATTTGGGGGTTTTCTTCACAGCTCTCATGATATTTCTGTCATCAACTACTGTTGTTTTCCTTGGCCGACCTGTTGGACGTCTGTTGCTCAGTACACCAGTAGTTCCTTTCTTTTTCAGGACATTCCAAATTGTTGTGCTTGCTATGCCCAATGTTTGTCCAATGGCTCTGGTCAATTTTCCTTCTTTTTTCAGCTTAACAATGGCTTGCTTTTCTCCCATAGACAGCTCTCTGGTCTTCACGTTGGTTTATCCTCTTTAACAGGAAATGCAGTTGTGGTGTCCGAACGATAATGCTGCGATGATGTGTTGAGAAGAAATCCGCTTGACACTGTTCTTGATTATAAAAGTTTATTACATCAAAGAATTCAGCATCAATTACAAGCTCTGCAGCAGCTTGGAGAGTGACCCAGCCTGATGGCCACTCTGTCTCTCTGTACATCGAACACAGCTTATATAGGACATGTTTAGGTCTCTGCTAAAAACCATATAAGGGCACAGTCCCTTCATACACACTAATCTCTACTCCCCCTACCACTGGGTCAGAGGTCAAATTCCATAGAAGGGTTCACTCTTTGCACACCCATCAATCATTACTTCCCCTTAAGGGTTCACTGTCCCTCTCTCCAGCTGCAGAGTATTATGTTAAACTGTAATGGTCAAATGCACATATGTTATACACCACACAGTCTTTATAGGTTTGAATTAAGGATGAAAACTTAGCCTAGTCATGCAGAGCTATTTAATGTTTGGACAATCAACCTAAAAGGTAACACCTGGCCAACTAGAAACATCTGTCAGTCACATGTTTCAATAGTTTTGCTGCGGACAAAATCAGCCATTTCAAAAAGTGGTGGGGAGATGTCCCCAGTGTAAATGACACCTATGTGATTACACCGTTGCAACTCTCATTTCTAGTTGAAAATCTTTTTCCCCAACGATGGTCAGTGTCCAGACCAGAAGGGCTGCATAGACGTTCCTATGGAATAGACCACGCCTGGGGAGAAGGGGGGCTGGCCCGTGTCGCTCAACCTTCTGCCAACTTTTCATTATTGGCCGGCCCACTGGGATTTGTCACGGTTCTGGTTCTCCAGATGGCTCGACCACTACTGCAGTCACTCACACTAGCCACTTTGGAGTGTTGAAAAATTGTAGTGTGCCTCTCTTGAACGACAACACTGTAAAGAAGTTGACGCTGTGGAGATTAAACTCACGGACTGGCCGTCGGACTGAGGGCTGTTTTGGCCTGCTGTTAATTATCAATTTAACTAGCGGCAGCTATAGCAAGCTTTTTTAATAGCAGGAGAATCCATACAAAATGCATGTCTCTCTCTCTCCTTGCAGCCGCCAAGGGGGGATAGAGGGGGCCACGGCCACCCTAAGAAAATGGGCAGCCACCCCAGTGGCCCCCCCGGCAAGGAGCATATGCATAAAATGCTAAATACGGTATATATTATGTAACCCCTGTGTTTGAGTTAAAAGGTGAATAGCAGCATACAAGTGTTGTCATATTAGCCTCTGTCACTTTAAGAGGGCAACCTCTGACCCTGAACTGTGAAAGACTATGACGTTTATTTTAGTATTCGATTTGTTCATGTAGATGGCAATCACGTTTCTAAAATTGTGACTGGTTAAGGGGCGGGACAAACAGACAGAGCTCATCGGAGTACACAGGTGTTGTGTATGTTTTCTGTGGGGGTAGTGTACAGCTGCAGAAGAAAGAAAAGTGTAATTGACCAAATGTACAGAAACAGTCAGTAGCCTGGCTAGTTTTTGTCACACTGCACAGTTTGTGTATTGTATTGTGTGTGAGAGCTACTAGTCTGCAGATAGCTACAGGTTAGCACCATCGCTAACAGCAAGTTAACGTCGAACGAACACTGGAGCCCCTGACAGCGCCATGTGTGACCGGCTGTTACCGTTATGCTTCAAGGGAGACCGTCCTGTGCCTGTTATCATCTTCATCTTTCTGAGAGGATTGCAAAACATGAGAACAGCGGGAGTCATCTGGACGATGCTGTGAAACTGGGCCTTTCTCCTAACGAGAGGCCTCATCTGTGGTGAGTGAAAGCATCTTTTATCATCCTGACTCTGCTGCTGGTCCCGGCATTGGGCAAATTGTTGTGCTGGATCAATTGATACTAGGCTACGGATTACGGTTGTTGTCATAATGTTGTTGTCCTATAGCCACTTTCATACTGGCTTATTATTCGGGATTATTAGGCCAATATTCTGGCTCGCTGCACTGTATGAAAGGTACGGAGCTGGAAATGGGATATATATTGGCGGACATTCTTTCCATTATGATTGCAGGATCTCTGTGGAAAGCTGCGATAGAAAGGGTCTGGATCCCTAAAACACTGTCTTTGCGCGTCCTTCTTGACGTCAGCGGTGTTGAGCTCACTGCTGTTTGCTTATGGCCCTTTAGGCTCATTTGTTCTGAGCTTGGTGTGTCGGCTTTCTAAAATAATGCATTCTTAATTTAGGTTTGTGACAGTGGTACTGTAACCTGTGTAAATGAACTCACTCTCTAGCTCTCTCTCAGGTTAAGTGTTTTGTGGAGCCATGCTGTTTGTTCACATTTGTTGACAGAGAGAGTATTGCAGTTTTACTGGTATCTATGTGTTGAAATGGTTGGTGCCCCACCATTTTTACACACACAACTCTATACAGACACATATCGTATATTTCAATTTGAATTGTTAGAAAAATTAAAAGAAAAATATTTATGCTCCATGATGTCTGTAATCTTGAGTAGGCTCGTTCCCAGTAAATGTTTTGTTCCTCCCCGTCAATACACTCCTACAAATAAAAGCCATTTTAAGGAAAAGGTCAACTAGCCTATTTAAAGAACAATTAATTGCTTAACACATACAGATAACACATTAAACAGGATTTTTATGGAATGTTAACTGAACTGGTTTTAGTCTATGGACATTATACAATTTTAACTGTAAAATAAGAAATTGATTTAGGAAAGTTGATTCCTTAACTCATATTTTTACGTAGTATTCAACTAGTCTATATAGTGCTTAATAGAATTCCTGAAAATCAGTTATGGCACTTGGTTTAGTGTGCCACCCCAGGATTTTCAGTGGCTCCATCTGGCCACCCTTAGGAAAATTTTCTGGGGGCGCCACTGCTCAGACCTGTAGACAGTCAGCCTCCCGCCTGCTTTTGACCACAGGCGACTAGTCACATGCACACACACACATCAAAACAGCATTCAGTCAGTGCGTGAGTGTGGAGATAAAATGCACAGGAGAATGAGAGAAAGAAAAAGAAAAGCTGAGAGAGTAAAGGCAGGAGGAATGGGCCGTTAAATGCTGTAAAATTACAGATATCTTTATGAATAAGGGGCATGGTGTCACTAGGGTTGCCCTTATGTTCTTTCCAACAGCGTTTCGTTGTTACAGAACAATGACAATAACGTTCTATTCTATTCTATTCAGAGTTAATTCTATTTGTTAATTAAAGTAGTCATGCCCTGTAGGAAAGCAGAAGATTGCATGGAAATAATCTGGAAAATAAAGACTTCAGTCAAAGATCTCCAGTTACTCAGAGATACCAGAGCTTCATGAGGAAATGCAGATGCAAAACAAATAATCCAAAGTGCCCAAAATTGATATAGGCCTACAGAAATGCTTGTTGCCTTAATTGTGGATTTTTTTTCATAGACAAAATAATTATTGCTTTGCTCTTTGTTTCTAATGCAGATATTTTTTTCTACCCTGTATTACAGTATGTACTGCTGTTAAAAATAAATAAACAGTGTTTCTGATGCAGCACTTTTAGTATATACAATAAGAAGCTACTCAATTATGTGTTGACAGGAAACTTTCAAAAATTATAAAGTTTAATCACGTAGACATAGAGGGAGGGTTTTTGTCATTGATTTATATTTAATTTAGTCAATACTGTAAAGGGAAACTAGCAGGTTAATTCCTTAAATATAGCATATTGATTTGAGCCTATTCTACTTAGCCAATGTAGCAACAAAGCCGACTGTATATCGCTTCAATCATTCAACTAGTAACAGTATCTTTTCTACAGGAACTATTTATTTATTCTGTCAAAATAGGACGTTAACTCCGTCCATACAGCAGCCACATCCATTAACAGAAAAACATATCGTTGTTGATTAGGAGTGTAACTTAGGCTCTCTTCCAGTCTTCTTAAATAAACACACACACACACTTCTCATTCATAATTTCCCTTTGAAGAGTAATATACTGTATACTATGGCATTTTACTGCTATAAGCTAAATTGAATGTGAAAAACTGACAACTGCGGGTAATTGAGCTTCGTGGGGGTCTGTAGTAGTCTATAACGAACGTTACTTGCGGAGATTAATAAATAAATTAAGCCTGGACAGAGAGACGGAGACTCATTCCTCCAACACTTTCTCTCACACACACTTCTTACACCACATGTGTGATAGTGCAACAAAGTTTACGTTTCAAAATGAATTTCTTCCCCCCACTGATGGATGATTTTACTGCTTCAATAAGAGCTCAGACCCTCCTTATGGACCGTAACTAGGACCCTGCTGGACTATGTGGACTATCAAACTGTAAAATCTGTAAAAAATGAACACACATGCAATACAACATGTATACCTGTATCGATAATTTTGTAAATATCCACTTTTCCACAAAAATGAATGGAGACACAATAGCTTATTGTAATAATACTTTTACTTTATTCACTGTACACAAACAGATTACACAGTTGGCGACAATGAGTGATTTGCATTCTGCAAAACATAAAAAAAAAGTCTGAATGCATGGGTCTTGGCATGTTCCATGAAAATATCTACCGCTATCAATATTTGTACATCTAAATCATGCAAATTAGGATATGCCAAAAGTAGCTGTGGTGAGGAGTAGTTTCTTTATGTGGATAACATTTTAAATAACTGTGTGTTAAATATCTCACTGCTCCAAAACAGCTGATTCAAACTATCAACTCGTTATGAATCCTGAAGCTGCTTCTATCAGCTGTGTTGAAGCAGGGAGAGATTAAATCCTGCAGGACAGGGGCTAACTTTCTTCAGGAAAGGGTTGGGAAACACTGTCGTAGTACATAAACTTCAGTTCAACAAAGATGAATTCATATAGCCAGCAAAGTCTTTGCACGTTGTTAAAGTGTGAAAAAGCTAACGTTACACCGAATGGTCTAAACGATATAGATCTTTATTTTATCTTCTTTTGGACAAATAACTAACCTGAGCGTCACAGTCAACATGCCCTTGCAAAATGCTTTACAAAAAACAAACACACAGTAGCTTCATACAGTATGAGTAGCCTATGATATCCAATGGACAAAAAGCTAATCCTATCATACTACTTCAGAAGCTAACGCTAGCCACCGTAGCGTAACGTTACCTATGTAGAACGACAAATAACGTACACTCGTGGAACATTCTGTAATTTGTGTGTTTGAGATGTACAATATTGACAGCGGTAGCTATTTTGACGGTGAACACATACCAAGAGCAGTGCATTCAGACTTTACTCAATGTTTTGGATAATGTTAACCTGTCAACTAAGTTACCGCTGTTGCGATGTGTAGAGTAGTGAAACAACTGAGAATGCATCACGTTACGTCCTGTGGGGACGTAAAAAAACAGATCGTTCTCATTAGGGCGTCTGTTGGGTCAGATGTACGACTGGGCCAGTTAAGCCCAGTCCCCACCTTCACTAACTTAATAAAAAATACTCCATTAGCTTTCTACGATAGTCAATAACTCCGCAGACAAAAAACTTCTCTGGAGACGGTCAAGAGTCGGTGCAAAAAGAGTTTATTCCAAAACAGGACACATAAACCCGGACAGCATCCCAGCAGGCTGGAGGACGAAGTCCCCTCTATGGTCTGAGGACAGCCTTATATACCCCTTTTGGGCTGGTGTGCCCCCCTTCTTTCTTTATGCTGAGTTTCTTATCTTCTGTTTTTATGCTGTTCACACATGTTGTTTTACCACTTTTACCGGTTTTCCAGCTTTCATTCATCCTTCTGTGTTGTTGACTTTCTATATGTTGTTATATTGCAGGATAAGAAACTCATCATTTACATTGTAACTCAAATGTCACCCTTTTTCAGCAGTTATGAGTATATAATTTGAAACACAGTTATATTTCTTAAAAAATTACTACAGGAATAACTGTGCCTATCATCAATGCTGGGTTTCTTACAGTAATCTTGTGGTTATAGTAGTTTTTTACTACTTTTCTTGTCACCATCTATGCATCCTTTCTCTGCCTTTGAAACTCACCCACTCTGCCAAGTTGAGTCAGCAGCAGCAAGCGCCTACGGGCACGTTCACTTGAAGTTCACACAGGCTCTAGCATCAGTGGTTACAAGTAGAGAATCAACCGTTTTAAGCAGTAATTAAGAATGTAGTCTTAATTGGTAATTAAACATGTAGTCTTAATATCAGTAGAATGACACTTTGGCAGTTCATCATGTTATAACAATAGTGGATATTAGTAGACCAAAGCATGCACTTGTCACAGCAGATTTTGAACTCCTGCAGCCTCCCATGCTGTCATAAATCTACAGTAGATAACAGTTGAACAAGGTATTCATGATTACAGCACAGCACTTCTAAGTAGAAAATAAGACACATTTCAGTAATGTTCAAAGATTAAGAAGTAAGTAAGGATAATTAATAAGCTAATAATGATTAATAAACTAACTACTAATGATTAATGATTAATGCTAATTAAGGATAATACAATTATTAAAAATAATGCAATAAGAAAGATTACTTACTACAGACAGACAGCCCAGGATGGACCCAGCGGATACTTGCATTGATGTGAGTTTTAACTTGTTTTTGGACTTGATGGAGTTGAGGAAGATGTGGGAGAGTGCCTGTAGTGTCAGCTATCGGGATGCTATTGTTTCTTTGGCACAGGAAAAGGCACTATCGGACCCCCGGCTAATAGACTCACTGCCAAGCCAGGCCGCAAGCTTTTTCCTCACCTCAGCCCCTCAGCTACCTAGCCTCCACATGCCTGATACCCGGCCTGCTAGCACCCAGCCTGCTAGCCTCCTGGTTGGTAGCGTTTTTTTGGCTGCCCCTGTTCCGGCCCGCTAGCGCTGCTAGCCGCCTGCCGAATCCCCGGCCCGCTAGCGCTGATAGCCGCCTGCCCGATCCTTGGCCGACTCCTGCTCCCAGATTCCACTCGGTGGTCCCACCGACACCTGTTGCTGGTCCCTCGTCGGAGGTCCGACTGACACCAGCTCCGAGGTCTCCGTCGATGGAAAGACCATCCCATGCCCCACATTCGGTGGCCAGGCCGATTCCTGCTCCTCGTGCCCTGTCGGTAATTCAACCAACACCAGCTCCGTTGGTGGCCCAGCCGATTCCTGCTCCTCGTGCTCCGTCGGTGGTCCGACTGGCACCAGCTCCACCGGTGATCCGATGGACTTCTGGTCCCTCATCGGTGGTCCGACCAACACCAGCTCCATTGGTGGCCTGGCCGATTCTGGTTCCTCGTGCTTCGTCAGTGGTCCGATCAACACCAGCTCTGTTGGTGGCCCAGCCGATCCCTGTTCCTCGTGTCTTGTCGCTGGTCCGACCGGCACCAGCTCCGTTGGTGGTCCGACCGAATCCAGCTACTCTTGTCCGTTCAATGGTCCTCAGCCCTGCCGTCCAGTCGGTGGTCAGACCGACTCCAGCTCCTTGTGTCCAGTCCGTAGACCTCAGCCCAGCTGCTCAGTCCGTGAACCTCAGCCCAGCTGCTCCTCCAGAGCATGCAAGCCTTGGGTGCCGACCTCCTGCTCGGCCCCCAGTGTGTTTGCTACCTCACTGTCGGCCGTCCTGCTGACCTCCTGAACTCTGTCGCCCCCCTGATCTGCCCGGCCTGCTGGGTCGTCCTCCGGGACGGCCTCCTGAACTCTGCCGCCCCCCCGTGCTGCCTGGCCTGCTGGGTTGACCTCCGGGTCGGCCTCCTGAACTGTTTTGCCCCGCCTGAATTTGGCCTGGGACTTTTGTTTTTCTGGTCCTCCTCCTGTCCTCCCTCCACCCACCCTGCTTGGACTTCTGTTTTGGGTGTGGGGTTTTGTTTTTTTTGGAACGCCAGGTGTCGTTCCTTAAGAGGAGGGTACTGTCATGGTACTGGTGTGGTGGGTGTGTGTTTTGAGTATTTCCTGTTTTAGTTTGTAGATGCCTACCTCCAGTGTCGTTGTCTTGTTTTACTTCGTGTGTGCGAAGGAGGAATGTTAGTACCTAAACCTAAGTCACTGACTTTATGCATGACGACCTGCTAGCCTAGGTAGGGTTAGCCTCCCTTGTGTTGCTGCAATGTAGCAAACGAGGGCGTTTCATACAGATGCTGAAGGGTACCTTTAGTGTAAAATCCTTACGCTTTGTCACGCTGTCTGAAAGCATCAGTTATGACGCATTGAGATGAGAATGCGTTGAAAAAACTGACCGGCCTGACAGAGGAGGTGGCCTGACAGTGGAGGTCTGCAGTTGGACCCCTCTCAATTTTCGAGCAACAAAAATGTGGCTAGTGAAATACTGCGTGGCTAGTAACTTTGGCAAACCAGTAGCCACATTGGCTAGTGAACAAAAAGGTTAATGTCAAGCCCTGGTCATAACACCAGTTACAATCAAGTCAAATGTTCTTTTTGTTATACTTTTGTTTTAAGTGTTTTGCACCTTTTCTGTATTCATTGTTATAAAATGTAACATTTTGCTAGCTTGGCTAGGCCCTCCTGTAAATAGAGTAATGTGGAATGTGATTTTTTAAATTTAAATTAAACTGAGTGAGAGATATGTATGGAATTTGAAATATATTTATTGCTCATAATATTTCCCTGTTGTGCAGAATATAATTAGAGATATGTTTATCAATTGATAAATTTAAAAAAGTGTCATAAAGAATGTGGTAAAGGAGGCATGTGGTTGTTTTTCTTGGGAGGCCATTGTGTTTGAATATCTGTACTTTGTTAGTTTTTCTTGTTGTATTGTGAATTTTGTTATGTTGTATATGTTGCATTTTAATATGTTGTGTTTATGTATGACTGCTACCGTGGCCAGGTCTCTCTTGTAAAAGAGATTTTGGATCTTAACGGTAGTTCCTGGTAAACATAAAGGTGGACAGTTCACAAAGCTAATAAAATACTGAGACGGTCTGGGTTCAGAGATTGCATTACAGCCACTGCGTTCCACCTCTTTCCTCTCACACCTGGTGAGTCCTCAAAATTAATCATTATCCTAAAACTCCTGTGAAGGGTCCCAACCCCAGTGTTTGGAACCACTGCATGGTATGTTATTTTTTATTGCAGCCCTACCCTCAATGCTTACCTGTACAAGCACTGAGCAGCAGTCAGCACCCATTTATTGTTAATGATGGATCCTCCACAGAAGTGGAACCCAGAGGTTTGCAGACTGGCCTGCCAGGGCCAGCTGTCCTCCAGCAATCTTACATTTATGTCCCTAAAACAAAAAAAATTAAATAACTTTGACTTACCATCTAGTTGTGAGTGAGACTCTGAAAATAGAAAATTAACTATCAAATAAACTTAACTAAAATGAACTAACTACTTTGTATTTATATTTATGATATGCCTCATGCTATTTTGACGTGATATTTACATTGCTGGAAATTTGTGATCATCTGTAACATTTATTTCTAAACCCATTTATTACATTGATAATTGACAAACCTTTAACCCTGTCCTCTCACAGCTAACAGACTGCGAATCTTTTAGTTAGAAAAGTTTGACGTTTTGAATATTCCCCTAGAAATCATTGTGACCACAATAAGCTTCAATTGCAAAAATGTGTCAGTTGAGTTCCTCCTTTGTTACATCTTACAACCACTAGAGGTCATACATCATCCAGAAATAGTTAATGCACTTCAATGCATACAACAGGAAGTTTCACATTGGCAGTCACTGCTGTTGCTCTGCTGTTTACAGAGACTGTTCAATGGCTGAAATAAAGAAAACATGGTCTGACACAAATGTATGTGTATGTGTACTGTTTGATGTAGCCTGTTCACAAACAAAAGAAAAAGCAGCAAGTTTAACAGAATTATATTATTCTAAACAAAGAGGCTTTAGGTAGAAAGGTAAACACTAGGCTGCATATTGTTGAGCACGTCAAACACACACCTGAATGCTAGCACTGCTAACAGCCGGCCGCCAGAAACCCCAATCGGTGTAGTCTACTTGTATTTGTACTGCGGCGCAGTTACATCTGGTTAGTCTGTCTAATGCTGGACCCAGTTCAGCACACGGATCCAAGAGCACGGTCCTCAGGAATCTGCAATTCTTTAATGCTATTTGATAATATCTTGGATTTTTACTCGCTCACTCATTCATCGTCAGTCGCTTATCCTGTGTACATCGTCACAGATCTTGGATTTTTCATCCAGGCCTTATGCTGGCAGCTCATGAGAATCCATGCAAAAGGCGCGTCTTACTCTCTCTGACAAAATGTTTAACAACTGAAAAATATTAAGTCATGGAAAGCACCTGGATAGTGAGACAAAAGTAAAATGTCCTAGAAAAGTATTTAAACTGTATGTGGGGGTTGCTCAGTTATGTTGCGGCAGCGTTGTGAACACACTCCGAGTCACGTAGCACAGTTTGACTATGGTTGGATGACATTAATTTAAGTGACCAAAACAATAAAGTAAGTTGATTTATCCTCCAAAGGTAAATGTTAATCACTGCCAACTGTTAAGAGTGGTAGTTTTTATTAGATCAGTGTTTTCATTTTAACTTGTTAACAGTTGAATAATGTTTACATGTTTAGTTCAGTTTCTGCAGATGATGTGTCTGCCAGCTTGATTTCCCTGCAAAGGTTTAAGGTTTGAGTTCCAACTTTGGCAAGGAGCAATTTCAAATGTGTTGATGAGAAAGTTAGAAAGAATGAAGCCAGGGTCAAAACAATAGGCAGCTGTGGCTCAGGAGGTAGAGTGGGTTGCCCGGAAGTCGCCTGGAATCGGAAGATTGGCGTGTCAATGCCCGGCTCCTCTAGGCTGCACATTCAAGTGTCCTTGTACTGAACTCCAAATTGCCCCTGTTGTGTAGCATGGATAGGGTGACAAAATACTACTAATAAAATTAGCCTGCCCTTAGCCACACATGTAATTGTATAAGTAATATAATAGTGCTTCAAATTATAATGAAATAATTACTGAATAAGCAGTTGTAGTGACTTTTGTTTGAACAAGAAAAATGAAAATATTGTTTTGCAACTCATATTGCATGCATTCACACACTAATTTGTAGATTTGGACATTTTCTCTATATGTTCACATTTTTGATATGAGTGTGTGAATGTGTTTTGCACCATATTCACTTCAGCAACTGCAGCAAAAATGTGAGCGTACTTTGATTTGTTAAATGTTTTTATTTGATACACGTGTGTGGCTGCAAAAACACTAACCGCAGCCTCCAAAATGACCATACAGTTGAATCAACACGTCTCTAAAACAGTTTCAACACAAACAGATTATAACCATCATGAACAAGGATTTACTGCAGGACATTTGGATTACACTGCATTAGTTGAGTTCATACATGTGCCGACAGAAAGGATTTCCATAAATTAAAGAGCAGATTATTATGAAATAAAATCAAAGGGGTTAATTATTCAGCACTTTCACATCTACAGGACAGTTGTTTGCCACGGCAAAGCTTGACAAGACTAAAGATTGACATTTATCTTTCAAACCAAATTATTATCAATGTAAAGTTTAGTTTAACAATTTTTAGAGCAAATTCTGCATGTTATAGATATAATTTAGATATAATTGTACATTAAGGTACACTAGCTCCAATAGGTAGATGATGGACATGTGTTCCTCTGACCTCTAAAGTATGCTCCTTTAAGTTATTTTCAATCCATTTATCAATGACTGTAGGAAATTACATGACAGCATTAGTTTAATCCTATCTACAGTGTAATCAATAAACATCCTGTTTTGAGTTACTCGAGGGGGAAGTTTTGAGTAAATGACAAATCATCATTTTGTCTTTGCGTAACAACTAGATCCTTCAAAAACCATGACACGCTGGTATGCCAGGCTACATATACCTACATTTGTTCAGTGCTGCTTAAACTATTCATTATTATTCATTTATTAATTTTACACCCTTCATTTTTGAAAGAAAGCAGTTTCCATCCAGAGATGAGGAATTGGAAGAAGAAGAAGGGGGAGTGAACAGGAGTGCACACGCTGGTAGTTGGTATATTGCCGGCAGCTGTGTTGATGCTGTTGTTGCTGGTGGAGGCTGAAATTAAGAACATTACCTCTCACTGAGCCAGGAAGGTGTGTTGTTGGTTGTTTCCAATTAATAACACTGCTGCCTGGAACAAAGAGCTGCTCTGCTCACCACCAGATCACCCTGAACAAACAAACAGGACAGAGATGTTTAATTCCAACTTTTTGTGAAACGGAAAATAATGTTACCTTTTTCTTAGTTCTCATTTTTTTCATAGTTTCTCCAAATGTGCTATACGATTGTAACCGAGCGGTTATAAGTTCGCCTACACGTTTGATGTGACTACCAAAATAACAACACGGAGGTTCCGTTGTCTGAACCAAGACGGGACATCTTTATTATTCTTTTTTTTTTCGTCTCTCGCACATTGTTGAACCGGAACAGCATCACAACTTCCGTTTCTCCCCCACTTCAAAATAAAAGCCTCTACTCCACAAAGTAGCTTACATACCTCCCCCCTTACAAAAAGAAACGTCCTCGTTTCAGCAACACCACTAACAACAACAAACATGATAACAGCAGCAGTCACTTGGTTGCCCAAAACACACCCCAACAGAAAATTTGACATGGCACAGGAAACAATATAATGCATGGCACGCACACAAAAAAACACAGTCCCAAAGTATGCCCCACTAATCTCTACCGTATACCAGAGGTGGCTGATACACACTAGCGGATCGACACACCCAAGCGAAATGAACCACACCAGCGAGGGAATGCATTAACCCACATAACCTCAGTACATTTTGGCACTGCAACATGGAACCCCACTAACAGGTGAAAACCATTACTTATAAGTGACAAAGTCCTGGAAACGAACCGGCCGGTTCACCACTCTGCCGGCACGGGAAACAGTTCGCTGTGGTTCACCAGGGTCTCTAACAAAAACAGTCCCAGAACCACCAGTGGCCAGAAGCTCCTCCGCCCCACTCCCCACATCCAGCAGCCCCTCATCCGACAGCGAGGGAACGTGAAGAGGAGCCGGGGGGCTACACGAAGAACTCGGTGGCCTCAGTAGAGTGTAGGGTTTCAGTCTATCATAATGGACCACCTGCTCCTGTCCAGCAGCGGTCAGATGATCTCCAATACGATAGGTGAGTCCCGGCTCGCCCTGAGAGTCCAACACAGCCAGCACCCTGTAGGGGCCCTTCCAGTGGGGAGCAAGTTTCATGCGGTCCTCAGTAGGATTGTGCAGCCAGACCAGGTCCCCCACTGAGTATGGTCGGTGGCGGGCAGCCGCATCATGGTACAGTTTTTGTCTCTCATAGGCGCTGGCACCCCACTGCCGTGCACCACCGAAAGCAGTCTCCAGCCTCCCCGTCAGAGAGGTCATAAAGTCAGCATAAGAAAAAGGTAAGTCCGAACGCCCAACCTGAGAGGGCACCAAAACATCCACGGGGACCCGGGCTTCCCTGCCGTGAGTCAAATAGAAAGGGGTGTAGTTGGTGCAGGCATGGACAGATGTGTTATAGGCGAAAGCCACATGCTTCAGATAATCGTCCCACTCACCCCCACATGCGAGTAATGACTTGGCAAGCTGGTCAATGAGAGTCCGATTAAAGCGTTCGACCATCCCATCTGATTTGGGATTATATGGTGTGGTGTGTGTCTTTTTAATCCCCAAACGTTGACACAGTCTCTGGACAATCTCCAACTCAAATTGCCGGCCCTGATCACTGTGAACAGCCTCGGGGATGCCATGAACTAACACATAATCCTCAAACAAACATTGCGCTACCGTTTGGGCCGTCTGATTATGAAGGGCATAGAGATTCACAAACTTGGTAAAGTAGTCCTCCACCACTAACACATATCTGTTACCCTTTGAAGTCACTGGCAATTCCAAAATGTCAGTTGCCACTCTCTGGAAGGGCCGAGTTACCTGGGACCCCCCCATCGGCGCACGCCGCTTAGGCACAGGGGCCCTGCGGGTTTGGCACAGGACACATTGCTCACACCACCGCCTAATGTCCTTAAACATAGAGGGCCAGAAACAGGTTTGCCTTGCACGTTCCCAACACCTCCGGCACAAGCAAGGAGGGCACAACCACTTGACACTGAGCATCCCCCGTGAGAGAGGAATTCACAGTCCGGCAGAGCAGTCCATTCACAACAGAAAGGCGAGGATATTCAGTCCATAATTTCCTAAGCCACCGGGAGCTACCTCTCATCCGCCCCCGAGGCGGTCTGGATCCACTGCTCTCAATCCACTCCAATACCCTACCAACGTCTGGATCAGCTTGTTGCAATTCTTTCATGCCGGACCCATCGTGTGACAGCGCATGTATAAAAGACAGTTCCTCTGCTTCACCGCGTGTGTCTCCCTGCTGCCCCCCAGTAGCGAGGTCTGAAATCTGGGGACACAGAGCTTGCGGCTGAGACTGCAGCGTGACATTGTGGTGGGCACCAGACTCCCCATCCGAGTCTATGGCATTCACCTGGGTGGCCGCCCCCTTTGGAGTGCCGCTAACTGCTCCGGGCTCGGGATCTGGGGGCCGCCGTGACAGAGCATCGGCGTTAGTATGTCGTTGACCATCCCTGTGTTGTATGGCCCAGTTAAAAGGATCCAGCTCCAGTATCCATCTCGCTCTTCTGCCTGTGGGATCCTTGTCAATAGACATTTTGCGGAGCCCCAGCAGAGGCTTATGATCTGTTATAATGGTGAATGCGGCCGACCCAATGTAGTGCCTGAATTGGCGTACAGCCCACACAACAGCCCACAATTCTCTGTCGAATGTGGACCAGCGCTTTTCAGTGTGAGTGAGCGACTGACTCGCATAGACCACCACACGTTCCAGTCCATCCCTGTCTTGAGCCAGCACAGCCCCCACTGCATCTGTGGAGGCGTCCGTGTACACCTTAAAGGGGATGCGGAAGTCAGGCATAGTAACCACAGGGGCCGATGAGAGCACCCTTTTCAGGTACTCAAATGCAGCATCACATTCCGCCGTCCATTGGAAATGAGTGTCTTTACACGTCAGGCGGTGCAAGGGGGCAGCCTGCTTGGCAAAGTCCTTGACAAAACGTCTGTAGTAAGAGCAAAGCCCCACAAATGCCCGCACTTCAGTCGGATTCCGCGGTGTGGGCCAGGTCCTGACTTTGTCCGTGTTCCGGGGGTCTGGCTGCAGGCCATGGCGAGAGACAACATGGCCCAGGAAAACCACATGATCCCGAGCCAGATGGCACTTCGTAGGATTCAACCTGAGGCCAGCCACCTGAATCCTGGAGAAGACCTCACGGAGAGTGGAGAGGTGGTCCTCAAATGTGGGGCTGTATATCAGTACATCGTCAAGATACACCATGCACACTTGCCACGGAAGCCCCCGGAGCACCAGCTCCATCATGCGTTGAAACGTCGCGGGTGAGTTAGTGAGGCCCATGGGCATCGAACGCCACTGGTACAGGCCCCTGCCTGTCGTGAATGCCGTTTTCTCCCGGTCTTCTTCCGCGACCTCAACCTGCCAGTAGCCATTTGAGAAATCCAGGGTGCTGAACCACCGGGAGCCTGCCAACGCATCCAAGGTATCATCCACTCTGGGGAGGGGGTGAGAGTCTTTAATAGTGATGCAGTTCAGGCGGCGGTAATCAATGCAAAATCTCCACTCACCATTTTTTTTTTTTACTAGGACGACAGGTGAGGCCCAGGGACTGCAGCTCTCCTCAATAACCCCATTGGCTAACAAGGCTGCCACCTGGCGGTCCATCTCTTCCCTCTTCTCTGGCGAGGTCCGGTATGCACGCTGACGCAGGGGAGGGTGATCACCCGTTTTAATGAGATGTCTGACGAGTGTGCATTTGCCAGGCACCCCATTTGAAGTGCTAAATATCCCCTTGTATTCCGCCAGCAATGACACTAGTAGCGCCCTCTGTTGCAGACCGGCCGAAGATTCTTCCAGCGACACCAAGGGCACCCCAGTCGGCGGAACAGCCGGGGCAGTCTCCATCGGGACCACTGGGGGCGACACCAGCTCTGAGTCATCCACCGAAAAAAATTCCCCCAAATGCATGCCTTCACGCAGTATAACGTCCTTATCAGTAGGATTCAACACGCGGGCTGTGGTCACCCCGTCCTTCACTACTGTCACTGTGTGAGCCACCACACACTCACTTTTAGTCTGGAGGTTGGGCGCCAAGTAGCCCACAAAGTCAGGGAGCTGATCCACAGGCCCGGGCGGGGATACAGTCACGGGCACCAGCTTCTCGCTGAGGGGGGGCAATGTCACAGCAGTTGCAATAGAAACGTTACAACACTCAGGGATCAAATCTTTGGCACTCAGGAGGGGAATTACAGTGTCTTTCAGTAGCAGTCTGCCTCGAGCAAAATCCAAAAGGGCGTGGTTGGAGGCGAGAAAGTCCAGGCCTAATAGTCCCGCTTGTGTGGACTCTCTAAGCACATAGAACACCTGCTGCCAAGATTCACCTCCCAGGTGCAGAGTAGCAGTTACAGTGCCCAAGGTGTCGAGCATCTGGCCATTTACAGCACGAGCAGCAATAAAGTCAGCGTTCAAAGGCCGCCTACGCAGTGCCGGAACAGCCATGCGCAACTCTGCACTGATGAATGACTCTGTTGATCCTGAGTCCACCAACATGTTGACTTCCATGCCTTCAATATTTCCCCTCACGTATGAGGTGTGCCGCTGCTCTGTTGTGCCCCGCATCTGAGCATTGCTTGTAGAGGGGACAAATATTTCACTCACCATTGGGCCCGTAGATACGGTAGCTGGTGTTTGGGCCGCAACATCAGCTACATCTCTTTTCCCGACTGGTTGGCTGGGTCCTCCCTCTTGGGGGAGAGAAAACGCACTCCACGCCTCCTCTGTGGTTCCTCATCAAAAGGACCCCTAGCCGATTGGGGACTCCGCCACGTCGGAGAGGCTGCTCGGTTATTGCAGGGCACCCGGGCATCCCACCTTTCCTCGGGTCCCCACACAGCTCTCCGTTCGCGCCAGCCGCGGTCAGGTGAACGCCCTCTCCGATCATCTCTGGGGCGACGTAACTGGCAGCCCTGCTCCCCACAAGCACACTGACACTGACCTTTCTCGTCCTGGTGAGGAGGTTCTCAGCCTGCCTCTCCCATCACTGGATCTCAGTCGGTTATTTTCCTCTGCCAGATGTCTCATTTCCATCCTCAACTCCCTCATTTCCTCATGAAGTCTGTCCATAGCTCTGTACAAACCACCTCCATCCGATATGGAGTGCACCATAGCAGCTGCACCCCCCCCAGCAGGGGGCTGCTGTACGCGCGTGTTGACATAGTCCATCTTTAACGTCTCTCTGGCCACTTCACAACGGCCAGCAATGACCAGAGCTTCTTCCAGATCAGTAGCCCCCTGTTCGTGACATTTGGCCCTCAAAGTCGGATCAAGTCCAGCCAGAAACCTGCGAAATTTCTCCTCCTTCTGAGCTATGTCACCATAGCCAGGGAACGCTTCTTGAACTAGCTTGCTTATTTCTGCTGCATATAATTCCAAACTCTCACCTGAAGCACGTGGACGAGCAGAGAGGTTAGCCCGAAAACAATCCAGAAAATGTCTTTGTCCAAATGCTTCCTGCAACCTCTCCTTCACTGCAGGATAGTCGGCCTGAACAGCCGCAGGCTATCCCACAAGAGAAAAGCAGCTTTGGTCAGTCGCGTCGGCAAAATCCTCGCCAGTTCGTAATCACAGTCACCTCCAACGCCGCCGACCAGCGCCTTCACAGCGACCTCATATTGCCTGGCCCAGCAGGGAAAGCTTTGTTTCTCCTCTCCCGCGAAGGGCGGCGGCAGTTCAATCCTCACATTGCCTGCGAATGGCCTTTCCCTACGCCGCTCTCCGCAGTCCAGGGGGTCCTCGTCATACTTCCACATCTTGCCGCGTGTTATTGTCTTCATGCATGTAATTCCTGCCTACCCTCACTACTTACTACAACCGCCTGGCGAAACCGCGGCATGAACTCCCCGACTCGTGCTAGCCTAACACTGTACAACGTGAAGCTACGCGCGTTAGCAGTTGCTAACATGAGCTAACTAGCTGAAACTTTCACAAACTACCTCGACAGTCTCACAAACTACACTTTGTCTTCGGCGGACGTCATAGCAAAACGGCCACCGCTGCCACCAATGTAACCGAGCGGTTATAAGTTCGCCTACACGTTTGATGTGACTACCAAAATAACAACACGGAGGTTCCGTTGTCTGAACCAAGACGGGACATCTTTATTATTCTTTTTTTTTTCGTCTCTCGCACATTGTTGAACCGGAACAGCATCACAACTTCCGTTTCTCCCCCACTTCAAAATAAAAGCCTCTACTCCACAAAGTAGCTTACACGATCGATACATCATTTTGTCTTCTCATCAAGAACACATTGGACTTTCTACTGCTCATACTATTCCACCGCTCTTTATTGACCCTGGAACTTTCCCAGGGTTATTAGTTGGAGGAGCAGCAGCTCTGTTTGGGATCCTTTGGAAACGGCGCAGGGGAAAACGAGCAGGCGCGCTGGTTAAACTGAGACAGCGGGGATTTCACACTGCGCTCCCTTCAATCCACCTGGCGAATGTTCGCTCTCTGGCCAACAAAATGGACGAACTGCTGCTCCTCAACAGAACTAACTCGGACTTCTGCAGATCTGCTGCCCTCTGTTTCACCGAATCCTGGCTCACAGAGCGCATCCTGGACAGCGCACTTCACCTACCAGGATTTGATCTCATCCGCGCGGATCGCGAAAGGGAGCTCACGGGAAAAACAAGGGGAGGCGGACTCTGTTTCTATAGAAACGAAGGTTCGTGCACAGTTTTGAAGAAATCATGCAGCCCTCACCTAGAGACATTTATAAACTGTAAACCGTTTTATTCACTGTGGGAGTTTTCCTCGTTTGTTCTGGTCGCTGTTTACATTCCACCTCAGGCCTGTGTTAGTGAGGCGTTACTACACCTGGCCGACCAGATAACTAACGCGGAGAAAAAACATCCAGACTCCCTGCTCATAGTTCTTGGGGACTTTAACAAAGCAAACCTCAGTCATGAACTTCCAAAATACAGACAGCATAGGGGGACAGCACAGACAGGGACACTAACACACTGGACCACTGCTACACAACATTAAAGGACGCCTATCGCTCTGTTCCCCGTGCAGCCTTGGGACTCTCTGATCACTGTCTGGTTCATCTTATCCCGACACACAGGCAAAAACTGAAATCTACTAAACCTGTTGTAAAGACTGTGAAAAGATGGACCAATGAGTCAAAGCTGGAGTTACAGGCCTGGACGAACTAATTGACACTGTGACATCTTACATCAGGTTTTGTAGGACATGTGTGTGCCGACTAAAACCTTCCGCACATACAACAACCAAAAACCCTGGTTCACAGCGAAACTCAGGCAGCTTCGTCAGACCAAGGAGGAGGCCTTCAGAAGTGGGGACAGAGTCTTGTACAACCAGGCCAGGAACACGCTGACTAAAGAGGTCAAAGCTGCAAAGAGGAGCTATGCTGAAAAGCTAAATAACAGCTTTGCAGCCAACACTCACTGACACTTATACTGTATGGTGTCTTATTTAAAAAAAAAACAAGGGCATCCAACATATAGCATATAGCATATAGTGACCATTGGGGGCTTTTATTTTTAAAAGCAAGCATAATCAGGAACTTCCTGTCAAGATGCGGTCACTGTCTGGGGACTGTCCGGTGCTTTCGTTTTGAAAAATAAGGTCCATCTCTCTAGTTCGCTATTAAGATAAAGTTACTCTACACGGCCTTTATTTTGAAATATTGTCTTGCGTGTGCTGAGCTCTCTGTTAAATACAGTTACTGTCTGGGACTTTTATATATATAAAAAAAATAAAATAGGTCAATTCATTGTTGCCAGTTAAGAAACATTAACTTTGTGGGGATTTTACTTTGGAAAAAAGCCTCATACTGAGTTCCCTGTTAAGGTACAATTACTGATACAGACACTGGTGGAGGCTTATATTCCCGTTTTGTTTTGAAGCCTTGCTCATCGTGACTTTCCTGTTATGATGAGGTTACCACGTCATGCTTAACAGACCGTAACTCTCATCCCCTCAGTAAACAGAGAGAGAAGATCCACCTGAAGATGCTGTGTGAGATTTTTGTGTGTCAAAACTGTGTCCGTGTTTGCAATTTAAACACATCCACTTTCCTGCCTTCCTTTGAAAATCTATGTAGCAGTTGGCTGGGACTGCTGTCACTGTGAAGCTGACTGTGTTTGCTTTAAAAGTTACATGTCCAGCACCAGCACAACATTCTCTACATTTTGGTGTAAAAACGAATGAAGAGTTAACATTGTGACAAGGAGAGTGACTTGAAGACTAATTTCTAATAAGATTTTAGATGAAATCTGTCCCGTACACACTCATTATAAAGTCAGGCAAAGGCAAAACATTACATGAAACTCGATTGTGTAAAAATAATTTAAGTGAAAAAGTTGCATTAACTTGAGAAAGACCTCAAAAAGGTGTAATATATAATATAATAGATATATAATAAAATCACAATCTAATGAGAATAAAGTCATATTTTAACAAAACCTTCCTGCCCTGTCCTCTGCTGTGCATTAGCCTGAGTTTTTGCTCTTCTGATCCCCTTTAGACCGTCTGACAGAACCTTTTTGGGATGAGAAAAGCGTGCTTTTCTTCATCAGAGATGGCAAATCGAAACTGAAAAGACTTGTAGTCACCATAAATCCACACAAATGTGAACTTCAGCACCTTTAATAGAGTACAGCTCACAGCTGCTTCAGAAGGAAGCTAACATCCCCAATTAGAGTGTATTAAAGTCTTTATTGAGTGTAAAACTTTATTAATCACAAAGATATATGCAGAAAGGAAAGGTCCTAATTCTCAAAGATTGAATGCAAATAGTGACTGTCGGGAAAAATAGCATTTACATCACTCAGCTGCTTCCTGAATTCTTTTTATAATTATCTGCTAATAGAACATTTGATAATTTTCAGTATTGTTATATATTTTGATTCAGTGTGACAGGATCCACTGAGCACTTGTTTTGTTTTGTATATTTTATTGCTACAATTTTGTAAAGTTTAATTTGAACGCAGGATTTATTTAACAACTTCTCTTACTTCATTAAAAGATTCTTGATCCTCTGTGCACAGTGAGGAGGGTTCTTACCTTGTGTCAGGAGAGTCAGCAGAGTTGCCACACAGATCACTTTGTAGAAAGCCATCGCTGCAAGTCCATATCATCAGAAATGCACCTGCTTTAATACCCTCTCTCTCTCCCTCCCACCCTGTCTACCTCCAACTCAAGCCCACCTGTCCATTGACACGCCCAACATCTTACCTATCACCTGTTTCACAAAACATCAAAAATGTCACGTGTCTGAGCAAAGTACATTTACTAAAGTTCTGTTCTTAAGTATAATATTTGAGTACTTGAAAATTTCCTTTTCACCACCTGTAGTAACTAGTAACGCTTTTAGATTAAGATTTTACACTAAAAACAAACATGATAAAGCTTAAAAATACAATGTGTTGTTACAGATTAAACCTTTTTTTCCTAATAATAACAATTATAGCTTTATTTGTATAGCCTTTTTCATTACAGGTAACAAAGTGCTTTTAAACAAAGGAAAATAAGTCAAACAAAACTAAAGCCTTCAAGTTAACTCTGAGAAGTCAGTCTATCTATGTTCTTAACACAACCCTGTCAATGTCTGAGACCCAACTTCAAATAAGTTATAAGCAAACATGTAATGAGTCGAGCTATTAAGGAAAGCTATCTTAATGTCAGCGCCTGCTGACTAACCAGTTTGTCTGCCTTCTCTTTCTGTGGATCTGACATCTCACATAATAGTGAAGTTATGAATATGAGTTGGATTGTGATATTAAAGATAAGAATAGGCCAAAATATATGAGGTCACATTTCACTTTGACACTAAGGCTAAATCTTCCAAGCTGGCATTTGACTGGCACGCTGCTACGTAACACGGCCCCCTGCTGATCAGATCGCCTATTGCTGATCTCAAGTAGCCATAATTGGATAATATGAAAAAAAGAAAAGATTGCCCAACTCTAGTTTTAGCTGAACGTGGTGGAGCTGATTTACTGTGCTTCATTTCCTGCTGGGAAAAAAACCCTGCACACATTTCAAATAATGAGGAATAAAATAGTCAAACAGCCTCAGGCTTCCTGCAAACAAATGAACTTGATTTGGAACAAGATGAACCAGTAATCAGTGTCACCAAACGTCAGTTTTTATTGTGCATCCATCACTTCAAGAATGTTTCTCAGCAGGGTTTGTAAAAAGCTAACAAGAAACAAATAGCCATTATATAGGACTTTCTGAAAAAGTGCTTGGGTAAAAGTACCAATTTAAAACAATGTAAACATTCACCATTGCAAGTGATAATCGTGTTTTGATTCAGTGAACTTCTGTGAGATATCTGTTATCAGAGCACTGTGCCATATATTTAATAGAAAGATATCTAGTGTGTCCTCTATAGAAGTACAGCTGACCGCATTTACACACACAGCAGGCTTTTGAATACATACGTGGCTACCAGTATATACACTCACCTAAAGGATTATTAGGAACACCATACTAATACTGGGTTTGACCCCCTTTCGCCTTCAGAACTGCCTTAATTCTACGTGGCATTGATTCAACAAGGTGCTGAAAGCATTCTTTAGAAATGTTGGCCCATATTGATGGATAGCATCTTGCAGTTGATGGAGATTTGTGGGATGCACATCCAGGGCACGAAGCTCCCGTTCCACCACATCCCAAAGATGCTCTATTGGGTTGAGATCTGGTGACTGTGGGGGCCATTTTAGTACAGTGAACTCATTGTCATGTTCAAGAAACCAATTTGAAATGATTGGAGCTTTGTGACATGGTGCATTATCCTGCTGGAAGTAGCCATCAGAGGATGGGTACATGGTGGTCATAAAGGGATGGACACGGTCAGAAACAATGCTCAGGTAGGCCGTGGCATTTAAACGATGCCCAATTGGCACTAAGGGGCCTAAAGTGTGCCAAGAAAACATCCCCCACACCATTACACCACCACCACCAGCCTGCACAGTGGTAACAAGGCATGATGGATCCATGTTCTCATTCTGTTTACGCCAAATTCTGACTCTACCATCTGAAGGTCTCAACAGAAATCGAGACTCATCAGACCAGGCAACATTTTTCCAGTCTTCAACTGTCCAATTTTGGTGAGCTCTTGCAAATTGTAGCGTCTTTTCCTATTTGTAGTGGAGATGAGTGGTACCCGGTGGGGTCTTCTGCTGTTGTAGCCCATCCGCCTCAAGGTTGTGCGTGTTGTGGCTTCACAAATGCTTTGCTGCATACCTCGGTTGTAACGAGTGGTTATTTCAGTCAAAGTTGCTCTTCTATCAGCTTGAATCAGTCGGCCCATTCTCCTCTGACCTCTAGCATCAACAAGGCATTTTCGCCCACAGGACTGCCGCATACTGGATGTTTTTCCCTTTCCACACCATTCTTTGTAAACCCTAGAAATGGTTGTGCGTGAAAATCCCAGTAACTGAGCAGATTGTGAAATACTCAGACCAGTCTGGCACCAACAACCATGCCACGCTCAAAATTGCTTAAATCACCTTTCTTTCCCATTCTGACATTCAGTTTGCAGGAGATTGTCTTGACCAGGACCACACCCCTAAATGCATTGAAGCAACTGCCATGTGATTGGTTGATTAGATAATTGCATTAATGAGAAATTGAACAGGTGTTCCTAATAATCCTTTAGGTGAGTGTAAGTGTGTTCAGTCTTTTGTTTTATGCAGTGAGTGAGTGTCTGTGGTTCAGTGTTAAGTGTTCACCAAAACTCCAAAATCACTAAAATTAATATTTGTTCTTGAAGTCACCTGTCTGTCATGAGGAACAACAGAACGACTGTGGGAATGTTACAGTGGGTAACGCATGATGATCTGGTTTACAATGTATTTAATTTAGCCTAATTCATTTTATCAGTGTGCTGCCTGTCTGACTGGAATACTTGTGAAATATTAAGAAAAACATATGTGGTGGAACATCAAGATTATCAAGAAGAAGATTATTAAAATGATTGGGTATAAAAAGATCATTCTTTCTGAAGTGAAGATGGGGAGGGGTTTACCACTCTGTGAAAGACTGTGCTGGCAAATACTGCAATAATTTAAGTATGTTATAGTATAAATTGCAAATAACCTGGGGATTCTGTACATCAAATCATTAAAAGATTCATAGAATCAGAAGAAACCTCTGTACACATGGGTCAAAGCAAAAAAAACCCAATATGAATGCTGTGATCTTTGGGCCTTCAGACAGCACTGCATCAGAAACAGACACGATTCTGAGGAACATTTCCAAAAACCATTGTCTGTGAACACAGTTCGTCACTGCATCCAAAAATGTAAGTTGAAACTCTACCATGCCGAGGAAACTGTATATAAACCAGATCCAGATACGCCACCACCTTCTGTGGGCCCGAGCTCATTTAAGATGACTGAGGCGGAGTGGAAAACTGCATTGTGGTCTGACAAGTCAAAATTTGTGTCCACATGTGCCACTGGCTGAGACTGATTAACGGAAATGGAAGGACTCGAGGAAGTGGTTCCCCAATCACATGCAGCTGACTGCTCCCTGTGTGTGATGCACTTAAATTGTAACAAAAATAAAGTAAAAGACATGTGACATATCAGGCACATGAGATCACAGCAGAGGGAAAATCTCTCTTGTCAATGACATCCACTCTTTCCAAAACCAAGAACCATTAACAAAAAAGAAAAAGGATGGCACGGTGGAGTAGTGGTTAGCACTGTTGCCTCACAGCAAGAAAGTCCGGGGACCTTGGTCATCCCAGGCCTTTGTGTGTGGAGTTTGCAGGTTCTCCTCGTCTCTACGTGGGTTCTCTCCAGGTGCTCTGACTTCCTCCCACCGTCCATCGACATGCAGTCTTGGTTAATTAGTGACTCTAAATTGCCCTTTAGTGTGACTGGGTGTGTGAGTGGTTGTTCGTGTCTGTGATGGACTGGGTAGCCCGCCTCTCGCCTGATGTCAGCTGGGATTGGCTAAGCGCCCCGGCACACAGAATGGGCGGTTGACAATGGATGGATAGGGGGTCTTTAAAGTTTGCCCCAGTCAAGAACTACCAGAACCTGAGATACCTTTTTACTCAGTTTGTTGTAATAATGTAATAAATGTATTTACATATGTATGTTCATATATTTAGATGATTTAAACTAGTGTTACAGAAAAATGGTATCCCTCTCGTTTAAAGGGATATGTTACGTATGCGGCCTGCTCCCCTAAAACAATTGTAGGGGAAACACTGCCTTTAGATCTGAATAGAAAAAAAGACAATAGTCTGTCTTAAAACAATAGTCAGGTTCCTACAGGTGTTGCTTGCTGTAATAACTCTCCCTAACACCTGTGCTTTTCCTAGTTTAAAAAGTGATTCTGTGAGGGAATTCATTGAAGTTACACCGAGTGAAGGAAAGAAATCCTGCCTTGTTATTGTTGTGATCAGTAAATGGGTTGAAGTTTTCCCTCTGCTGAACAGGAAGCCAGGTCATTGGTCAAAGCTCTACTAACTGAGAGGTGAGGCGTTCCAGCGGTCATCAGCCCCCCACAGAGTGCTGGTGCTGTAACACTGTAACTGTAAATGCAAAATGTTTTCATGAAACATTGGTGAAAGCACTTCCATTGGTGCTTTTCCACATGTGCATGTGACATTTCACTGTCTTGTCATCTGGCGACTTTGGACCCTCCTTTCACATCCAAAATCAACTAGCTGAGGCCCATGGAAAATCACTACAACCATCTTGAGGACTCTTCATGAGTGTAGGCTGCTCGCTGCTTCTTGGTGAGCAACACAAAACCCCACGAACAGAAGAAGAGGGGGACAGTGTTTTGCATACTGTCTGAAGAAACCAGTCTTTTGAGGAAGTCAGACCCGTGTATGGGGAGAATAGATGAGTGTACAGATGGTAACGTATACAAAACAGTTTTCACATGCACAAGTCAGGTTAAAAGAATGTTGAAGTAGTTCCTGGTATACATTCTTCACACCCCATCGTTAAACATTCACCTGTGAACATGACTTACCTGTTTGAGGTGCCAAATGATACAGGGGCAGTTCATGAGTATGACATGGGCCTGATAAAAGATGCAACACATCTGATAGTTCACCCAAAGTCAGATTTTTGATGATTTGTTGATTTTGATGATGTGTGAGGCAATATACACTCAAACAAGAAGCACTTGAAGGTAATAAACCTGTTTTTGATTTGGTTTCTACAGTGATTAGCATGAAAATCTTGTACATTGATGACCTAATGATCTGATCATCACAAGAAGCATGCAACTTTGACACCATTGAGCCACAAGGGTTGCCTTTCCAAATTTCAATTTGCTCAAGTGACATATCTGAGACATGTGATCACAGCAGAAGGCAAATCTCGCAAATTGCATCCAAACTTATTCAAAACCAATAATCATTTTTTAAAAATGGAAAAAGGTGGTGAGCTTTGTAGAAAGGATGTCATATTGTAGACAGTGGATCCCAAATTATTCAAAATGAGAGGCAAATCTCTCTTCCATGAGTCAAGGCTAACAATTTCAGTGCAGTTGACAGAATGACTTGGACTGACGAAGCTGACAGAGCTTTCACTGCCTTAAAGAGCTATTTACAGTTTGCACTACTCAGGAACTACTACAACCTTTATGTTCAGTTTGTAGACCAATAGAGTAGTTATATGACATGCAATAAGCATATTTACAGTATGTTCATATATTTGAATAATTTACACATGGTACAAGGTAACTTTATTTTCCCCGAGGGCCAATTTGGATTACAGCCAGCCAATAACAAATATATGGATCAAACAACAATAAATAAACACATCCACAGTACAACATTACTTAAATTTAAATTTACGGGGTACTATTAACAATGGGGAAAACAGCCGGGATGAATGACCTTTTTAATCTATTTATTCTGCATCGTGGCAGACTCTATCTGCGCCCTGATGGCAGCAGCATAAATCGATGGGATGACTCTGATCAGCCAGGATAGCTCTCGCCTTCTTTAAGGATCTGACCTTACACAGGTTATGTAGGTCATCTAAGGGTGGGCCTGCAATTTTGCTGCATACCTTCACAACACCTTGCATGTGATTTTTCTGCTAGAAAGTGACCAGCCAGCAGATAAGAGAGAAAGTGAGAACTGATTTGATAAAACAGGAATAAACACATGAGTGTTTGAGCATGAGCAGTTTTTGTTATTTGAATTTTGTTGTTGGATATGTTGCATTTTAATATGTTGTGTTTGTGTATGGCTGCTACCTTGGCCAGGTCTCTCATGTGAAAAAGATTTTTGATCTCAATGGAATTTCCTGGTAAAAAAAATAAATAAATAAAAAACAAGAAGCCAGTTCACAAAGCTAATAAAATGCTGAGATTCCATTACAGCCATTTCATTCCACCTCTTTCCTCTCACAACTGGAGAACCCTCAAAATGATTCATCTGCTAGCTAACCATCATCACAGGTTGAAACAACACGCATTTTCTCTTTTCCCCAGATAAAATCATTCCAATTTTAGTCAATTTCAAAACAATGTTTTCCTTCTTTTTGGTCCTGTCATCTAGAAACCCCTTTAAAGGGTCCCGAGCCCAGTGTTTGGAACCACTGCATGGCATGTTGTTTTTTGTTGCTGCCCTACTCTCAATGCTGACTTGAAGAAGCAGTGAGCAGCAGTCAGCACCCATTGATATTTAATGATGGATCCTCCATAGAAGTGGAACCCAGAGGTTTGCAGACTGGCCTGCCAGGGCCAGCTGCCTGCAGAGGCCATTTGTCCTCCAACAATCTTGTTGTTGAGCAAATGCTGACCACACACTAAGGAGGGAGATGATAAGGACAGAGTGAGCAAAACATGGTAAGCAAATGTATTTACCTATAATAATGAAACTATAAACAAAACGTTTAAAATTTCCCAATGACAGATGGACAGGAAGTAAAATAAATGACTAATCTAGTTGTGAGTGAGACTCTGAACATAGAAAATTAACATAAAAAAACCCAAAAGCTTTTGAAACAACAACTTTGTATTTATATTCATGATATGCCCGGATGGTGCGGTGGTGCCGTGGTTAACGCTGTCGCCTCACAGCAAGAAGGTTGTATGTTCGAACCCGGTTGCCCTGGCCTTTCTGTGTGGAGTTTGCATGTTCTCTGCGTGGGTTCTCTCTGGGTGCTCCAGCTTCCTCCCACCATCCAAAAGATACGCGGACTAGGTTAATTGATGACCCTAAATTCACCTTAGGTGTGAGTGTGCGTGGTTGTTTGTCTATGTGTGGCCCTGCGATGGACTGGAGACCTGTCCAGGGTGTACTCTGCCTTTCGCCCAATGTCAGCTGGAATTGCAATAGCATACAGAATGCCTGAATTCTATTAAAATTTAATGTTTTGAATTGTCACATACCACTTTGTGTTTCGCTTTATATAGATAGAGATGAACCATAAATTAGTGTAATAAAATATTAACGACTGTAATCGTTCAAAATAATATATGCTTTGAATCATTTATCACCATTGAAAGCAGTATTTGCCCCGTGACCCTGTACGCAGGATAAGCAGTTGACGATGGATGGATGGATGGATGGAAAGCAGTATTTGCCCCGTGACCCTGTACGCAGGATAAGCAGTTGACGATGGATGGATGGATGGATGGAAAGCAGTATTTGGAGGTGCATGCAATTCTCGGCAGGCATGCAAAACTGGATTATGCACGAAAACAGGAGCATCAGGATTCATCCAGCCAGAGGGAACGATCAACGACAGAGTGGACAGAGGAAGCCCAGCAAGCAATTAGCATTTCACCGTCTAGGTTTACTATAGACCTGATTTAGTCCGGCTGTGAGTAACCCACTTCTAGCCACATTAACTTTACATGTGGTTACGTGACGTTTTTGCCAAAATAACTTGCAAGGTGTATGATATTCCATCATTTAAACAAGGTCTAAAGTGATTACTGTTATGAGTTGTATTTTTTCCTGTGGGTTTTCTGAGTTTTTGCCATTGTTTTCATGTGTCCTTCTATTTGCCTGTTTCTCTCGTTCCTTGTCCTTAGTAGTTTATGTCTTGTCTCTTATCTTAGCTCTTGTTCCTGCGTTTTAGTTCTTTGTCTTTGTACCCAGTTCTGTGCCTTGGTTCATGTTTTGGTATTTACTGCAGGTTCCTTGTCTGCATTATTTTAGTTTAGTCTGCTCGTGTCTGAGTTAGTTTGTTTATTTTGTTTACGTTTAAAATTTCCCAATGACAGATGGACAGGAAGTAAAATAAATGACTAATCTAGTTGTGAGTGAGACTGATAATTCTGAAACTCTGAAATTGTCCTTAAGTGTGAGTGGTTGTCTGTCCAAGTGTGTGTCTATGTGTGGCCCTGCGATGGATTGGCAACCTGTCCAGGGTGTTCTCCACCTTTTGCCCAATGTCAGCTGGAATTGGCTCTAGCCCCCCGCGACCCTGTACGCAGGATAAGCGGTTGATGATGGATGGATATGCCCAGGGGTGGAAAAGTAATGAATTACCTTTACTCGCATTTGTTAAGGTGTGGTGTGGGGACAGACTGGACCCAAACGCAACTCTGGGGATTAACAGGTTTATTTAGGGGAAAGAAGGGGTTGAGGGACTGGAGTTGAGGGAGAGGTGGAAGCCGGGGAGACGCAGGCACAGGGAACCGAGGAGACTGAGACCAGAGGGCCGGGGGGCACTGGGGGCCGAGGAAGAGAGGAGACTGGAGAGAACTGGGAGGTCGCCGAGGGGAGAGGGCAGGTGAGGGAGCCCAGCCGACTTGACAGAGGACGAGGGTGAGTGAACAAGGGGAGAGAGACAGGATGGCGCAGCGCAAATCGCTTCATATCTTAAAGGGCCATCTCAAAGGGCGCAAAATGTAACGTAACGTAAATGGTCGACTACAGATTTGCAATATAAACATCTTAAAACTGAAGTGCAGCATTGCTCATGTGGACTGTGAGCTGCACTTTATCGGAGCTGCTGAAGTTAAGGTGTGGATTTGAGGTGAGATTTCTGCCTGATCAGTAGTGTTTGTGGTTGGTTTCGGTTTTACATGCAGCATGCTGTCCCAAACTGTGTTGGTCTAACGGTCTAAAGTGATAGGCTATATACCAGCGGATCAATAACGTAATGCACAGCAGAGTAGAGGCCAGCTAGAATTAAAAATATTATGAACTCTCATTAAATTATGACATTAGTCTCGTGATATTGCAATTTTGTCAGAGAACACTGTGGTACATATTCTGAATGTGCAGAAAGTTTTGAACCTGAGCAGAAAATCTGCTGAGACAAATGAGCTATTAAAGTCCAGGAGTTTATAAATGAATTAAAATGACTTAATTTATCATAGAGGTGAAAAGGTCCCACATAGGCCTATTAAAAGAGTATTTTTCCCCAAATGGAGACTCAAAAGAGAAGGCAAGGCAAAGCATGTGTACTGACTTAGCAGGGATCTTATTAAATTAGAAAAGTTGATCTACAGGGAAAAATGTATTTAAAAACAATAGCATGTATGCCTGAATTCTATTAAATTTTAATATTTTGAATTGTCACATACCGCCTCAAAATTGTGTTTCACTTTATATAGATAGAGATGAACCATAAATTGATGTAATGCTCAAAATTTAAAATCTCGTCCAGAACTCCAACACTGTCACGGCCAGAATTCTGCCTGTAAATAAGATATTAAATCAGTATAAATAAGTTATTTTAGGAGGTTAATTAAATAACTAAGAAACTTTTACTCTGAGTACATTTTAAGGGAGGTACTTTTTACTTTTACTTGAATAGATTATTATAAGAGTAACTTTACTTGTACAGTAAGTAAAAATTCATCAGTGTAACAGTAGTTTTACTTCAGTACAATATTTTAGGACCCTTTCCACCTCTGGATATGCCCCATGCTAGTTTGACATGTGATATTTACATGGGTTGAAATTTGAGATCATCCTTAACATTTATTACTAAACTGGTAAAAACACAATCATTGATGAGTGACACACCTTTAACCCTTTCCTCTCTCAGCTAACAGACTGCGAATCATTTAGCTACAGAAAAGTTTAATATTCCCCCTAAAAATCAATATGACCAGGAAAAGCTTCAGTTACCAAAATGTCAGTTGATTTCCTCCTTTGTTACGTCTTACACCCACTAGAGGTCACACATCATCCATAAATAAAACATGCACTACTGCACTACTCACCATTCAAATGCATTTCTGTACATACAAGTCTGAGGGGCCTGAGGAAACCGGTCTGAGGAGGAGAAATGAGGTCTAAGCGTCTGCAGTTGGACCTTTTTGGACGGGCGGAGTAAAAGTGAGCAGAACTTTGTGAGTCATATATGAGTGAAAACACAGCATTTGAGACTCGTAGCTACAGATTCAACAGATTAAAGATGTTGTAGTTAGTGACTTTTGTTTGAACAAGAACAATATTCAAGATTTTTCTTTTAGAAAATATTCACTTCAGCAACTGTTTTTTTTTTTTTATTGTGATACATGCATGTGGCTACAAAACACAACTTCAGCCTCCAGAATGACCATACAGTTGAATCAGCACGTCTCTAAAACAGTTTCAACACAAGCAGATTAAAACCATCATGAAGGAGGATTTACTGCAGGACATTTAGATTAGACTGCATGAGTTGAGTTCATACATGTGCTCAAAGCCGACAGAAAGGATTTCCCTTAATTAAAAACAGGTTATTGTGATAAAAAAAATCAAAGGGGTTAATAGTTCAGCACTTTCACATCTACAGGACAGTTGTTAACGACTGTAAGAAATTCCACGACAGCAAGAGTTTAATATACCTGCAATGTAATCAATAAACACCATCCTGTTTTCAGTTATTTGAAGGGGAAGTTTTATGTAAATGACAAATTATCATCTTGTCTTTGCGTAACATCTGGATCCTTCAAAAACCCTGACACGCTGGTATGCCAGGCTACATGTACCTACATTTGTTCAGTGCTGCTTAAACAATTCATTTTCATTAATTTATTCATTTTACGCCCATAAATTACACCCTTCATTTTAGAGACAAAGCAGTTGCCATTCAGATTCTGTCACACAGAGAAGAAGAAGAAGAAGGAGTGAGCAGGAGCGCCCCCGCTGGTAGTTGGTATGTTGCCGGCAGCTGTGCTGTTGCTGTTGTTGCTGGTGGTGTTGGTGTCTGAGCCAGGAAGGTGGTGTTGTTTCCAAATAATAACACTGCTGCCTGGAACCAAGAGCCGCTCTGCTCACCGCCAGATCACCCTGAACAAACAAACAGGACAGATGTGTTCAAGTCCAACTTTTTGTGAAGCGAAAATAATGTTGTGTTTTCTTTTTTGTTTCGTTGTTTCTCCAAATGCACTATAAGGTCAATATACAATTTTGCCTTCTCATCAAGCTCTCTTGTGAATGAGTAAAAGTGAAAAAGCATATTTCCAGAAAGGCCTTGAAATGTGCTCATTTTAAAGCGAGACTATGCAACTTTTCCTGATCAGCAGTCACTGTAGTTCCATGAGGCAATTATTGAATAATGGGAAATGATCCAATGAAACAGTAGTGAGAGTTTAGAAGAGTTGATTAAGAAAAAAGCTCAGGTCTAGGTTAGTTGAGAACCCATCTTTAAAAATCTTTGCTAAAATAGTCAGCAACTCTGAGTCCTAAAAAGCTCACTGGAGTCAAAGACTGGTGCAATACAATGTGGCGCTGTAGCTCTCTTGTGGGAGATGTAAAAACACTGTTCTCAGAAACTGATGGTTTGCTTCAGTTGACAAAAAGTATAATACACAGATTCTGTTCTTCATTATTCTCTATCATCTTTCTTTAAAGCTCCGGTGCCACAACCAATTTAAACCATGTTCAAACCAAAGAGGTGCAGAGACACAAAGTGACCTGTATGCCATTACAATAAAGATCTCAACTATACATAAAACAGCAGCAATATGTTGTCAGTATTAAATAGCCAGTACTCCGACTAAATCCGTCAGTTTAATCGCTAACCTGACAACCTGCCTTGCTTTTCATGTCTGTCACATGTGCTCAGTGTGAACCTGCCCTCATCTGTGAAGAGAACAGGGAACCAATAGCAGGCCTGTGAATTCTAGTGTTCGCTAGCGAATGCCAATTGAGCTGAACGGGCTGCAAGTATCGCTTCATACTACCAGTAGTGACAAGGACACAGAGCAGCAAGTCAGGAAGGATAAGGAGAGAGCTACTGTCAGTGGCCTCCACCTGCAAAACCATTTATCCTTTTAGGGTTGTCTGGCTGTTGCCTCTCCTCTGCACCTGTTTTTACTTTAACTTGCACTAAAACAAGTGACATTGATTCACAACCGCTTATGCTTCCTAACAGGACCGATTGATATTAATAAAGTTAGTGAATTTGTAACAATTATGAATAAAGACCATTAAAACAGATCAATGATGACTTCAGCTAATAAACCACTATCATTTAATCTATGAAAAACAAAAGCATACAACAATCAGCATCGTGTTAATGTGGCTGTGTGTGTGTGTGTGTGTGTGTGTGTGTGTGTGTGTGTGTGTGTGTGTGTGTGTGTGTGTGTGTGTGTGTGTGTGAAAGACATTTAAAGCAAGATATATAAAGTCCTGATTGACGTAGTTAGATACAATGTGACTAATACTTTGTCACACAGAACTCACCAGTGAACTTGAATTCATGGTCGTGGTCCTGCATTTTGGTCATGATAAAGAAAAACATTTTAAAGCTTTCCAAGGGGTTTCCAAATGTCTAAACTCAAAGTCTGGACAGGGCTGGCACTTACATTAGGGTGTGTTTTTTGGTGGTTAACAGGTGACGCTGAGGTCACCGTCAGTCCCAGTGGACGTGTAGGTGTAGTAGCCTGGCTGGTTGCTGGTGATCTGGCTGTTGATCCAGGACTGATACTGGGACACTCGGGTGTAGCCTGATGGGATATTAGGCACGGCACAGCCCAGAGTACTGGTAAAACTCACGATTCCCCCCTGGATCCAGCGACCGCCCTGCTTGCTCACCAGCGGACCTCCTGAATCCCCCTATAAGGAAAGAAACATCTTAGAGAAGGATTCTTTGCAAAATGTGAAATCGGACACAAACACAGGAGTAAAAATGATGTTTTTCCAGTGAGATCTGAGTGACTTTGCTGTTTTTAATCCTGTTGCTTCTTTAGAAAAAACATTTAGTTATGATAAAATATTCAAATACAATCCTGTCTGAATGTTTTTTTTTAAATAATATTTTTTAAAGGCACTTATTTAGTAATGAAAAAGAACTGATAAGAGTTTCGATAAAGAACTGAGACAACTGAGACTTCATTAACTTCCTGATACCATAATTGTCTTTTGAAATTGTATGTTGTTCTTACTGCTGTTTATGGGGCACTGCTTATTTATGTATTTAATTCAGTCGTTATTTACTTATTTTATTTATTTGCTTTACCTTTCTATTCTATTTCCACACAAATGTCATTATATCTGAGCAAAATGACAATAAAGATCGTTCAAAATTCTATTCCATTCTTAAAAATGCTGCCTTGCTTTTTGCTTTGAGTTAGTAATCTACCTGCTTTCTCTGTGGCCCCTTCATGCCTCAGAATTCAGGGCGATGGCCGTTTTGCGCTCTAATCCAGCTTTAACACCGCTTTCAGATCGAGGGTTATTACTGTGGATGTTTTTTTTCTAATCTTCTCTGTCCAGTTTCTTTCTCTGTCTTGTTACGTTACGTGCACGGCCATTTTCCACCGTTCCCAGCGCCTGTTTGTTGATTACAGGGAACGATCTTTGTGGGTTCACCTGTCTGCGCAGCTCTTGTCTCGCTGGCTGTTTGAAGCTTTAGGCGTATCTGTCTTCTGAGATGGAAGCTCCAGAGGGCATCAGAGCGCACTCAACCAGAGGAATCTCAAACTCTATGGCGCTGCACAGAGGAATGACAGTGGAAGACATTTGCACTTCTTTGTCTTCCCCTTGTTCTTTTATTGGGTTCTATCTGCGGAACGTCTCCCACTTCTCCTTGACTCACTCTGTGCTGAGTGTTGCTGTCAGTGAATGTGCTCGTACCCCTTCCTACCTGCCTGTTGACACATGGAGAGCTGTCCTCCATGTTGGCCCTACTCCACTCACCGCTTATAAAATATTTAAACTTATTCACAAAACTGTGTTAATGTCACAGACAGATTATGATGAAAGGATCCCTACAGCCAGTTAGTTACAGGAAGGTTTTGTTGCTCCCCTGGGTAAAGGAGGAACATTTTTACATGGAAAATTCTGAAAACACAGTTGTTGTCACCATTGTAGTTATACTGTCTCTGAAAATAAATGTAATCCAGGTGCTTTCTGACCCACCTCCAGTTCCAATTCTACCCCAGCCGGTGGCCCAGGAGAGAGTCCCCTTGTAGTAGGTGCTGCCTGGAGCTGCCAGACAGACGGGCTGGATGTAGGAAGTGAAAGCCACCGGTGAGGAGAGCTTCAGGAGGCAGATGTCGTTTTCCAAATTTGCGGGGTTATAGTTGGGATGAATGATGATCTGTGATACTGTCCGAGACGCTTTATTGGGGTTTGATCCCTGTAGACTCTGGAGACCCAGAGAGACAACTAGAGTGCTCGTGGTTATACCTGTGCTGTAATCAGAAGTAACACAAAACAATGCAAAGCCATGAAAAGCAGAACTGTAGTCAAGAGCACTTTAGCAGACACTTGAAGACCATGTCTGGTCTAGTTCGTATGGAGCCTGACAGATGTGGCAACAGGGAGATATCATTCCCTCAACTTAGTCATCCTTTTTCTCAATTAATATTTTCATGACCTCAAGTCCTAATTAGAGAAGTCGTTTCCTAAAATTAATAATTTTCAGTCCATGTTCTTTGCATGTGCTGGAGAGGAGACCTCCAGAAAACTAAGGATTCATTTCTACCTTATTCTACCAATCAAAGTTTTGTTTTTACAGCAAAGCAATCTCCAAGTGTACATATCTAATGAAGTTAGCAAGAACAAATTTCAAGCGTCGGTTAGAGTTTTAAAATAAAACTTGTGGTTAATGTTTGGTTAGGTTTAGGAAACATCATGTTTTGGGTTAAAATAACTACGTTACTTTCATGACTTGTACTTAGTTACTTCAACTAAAACAATCAGTGTTGACTTTTTGTTTCAAACATACAATAGTGTTCAGTCACCTGCTTTTAGCTTTCAAAAATGACTACAGTGCATTGAACTATGACGCTAAGGGGCTTCCCAGTGCGTTACAAACTGACACCAAGGGGTCTTTACCATGCGTCCATATGTGTCGACTATTGACTGATCTGTTAATAAAGATTCGGTTGAGAGAACAAATTAATAAATATAACGGTTTCAGTTCCCCCACTGCCTTGACTTCTGTGTGTGAGTAAAAGAACTTGTTTCTCTGTTTGTATGAGTGTCAGGTGCTTGTTGCGTTTTAATGTTGTCTGTCTATTTGTTGTTTTTTGGCTCTCCGTTCGGTGGCTTTGCCTGTTTTTGTCCTGCAGTGATAAGAGGGGGCGTTACTCCGAAAGTCCACTGACTCCAGCTACGGCGCGTTAAGCAAGGATTATACTTTCTGAGTCCGCTGTTGCGTACATTCCCTGCTGAATTGTTCATTCAATTGTAATCAACCCTATGTCTTTCACACTTTGACAACCTAAAACTGTTCGAGTTTAACCAGCTATTTGCTAGTTTTTGTCTGCCTGCCTGTTTTGGTTGCTCTCAAGACCAACACAGAATGAACTGAGCTATCACATTGCCTTGCTCTCTCTGCTTTTCTCTCTGCCTCAGGAAATCACATCGCCCAGCTGCTCCTCTACCTGACTGTTGCCTCCCCTGCCTCTTAGAGCAGTTCTTCTCAACCTTGTTGGCTGGGGACCCCTATAAAATTAAGCATTGTCTGCTTGCTACCCGTCATCACAGGTTGAAACAATGTAGATTTTCACCTTGAATGATGATGAATGATAAACTCATTTAAATTCGAGTAGCAACGGTCTCGACCCCAGTTTGGGAACCAGGCTGTTTACAGGACTGCATGGCACAACCCTACCCTCACTGCTTACATTGCACAGCAGTGAGCAGCAGTCATCACCCAGTCGTTGTTAATGAGGGTTCCTCCACAGAAGTGGAACCCTGTAGAGGTTTGCAGACTGGCCTGCCAGGGCCAGCTGCCTGCAGAGGCCACCTGTCCTCCAACAATCTTGGTGTTCAGCGTAGGCTGACCACACACTGAGGAGAGAGACAATAAAGAGACAGGCTGAACAATACGGGGTTTACAGGAAATACTAACAATAATGAAACTATTTTAATCAACAACATGTTTAAATCTTCAAAATGACAGATGGACAAGAAGTAAAACGTTAGCAGTGAAACTTTGACTTAGCAGCTAGTTGTGAGGGAGACTCACTTACTTAAAACAGCAATTCATGTGTAAATTCAATATGTGTCATGCTATATTAACATGGGATACATTTTGTGAATGCTGCGATTGACTGGCGACCTGTCCAGGGTGAACCCCGCCTTTCGCCCAATGTCAGCTGGGCTCCAGCCCCCCCGCGACCCTGTACGCAGGATTAGCGGTTGACGATGGATGGATGGATGGACATTTTGTGAATATTTTTATTACTAAAGTCATTCAAACACAAAGATTTTTGATAAGTGACTTTAAACCCTGTCCTCTCTCAGCTAACAGACTGGTAAATCATTTCCACTAACAGAAAAGGAGTTTGCAGTTATTTTCACAATTCCCCTAGAACTCATTATGACCACGAAAGCCTTCAATGACCAAAATGTGTCAGCTGTCTTCCTCTTTTGTTACATCTTAAGACCACTAGAGGTCACAGTCTAACAATAAATTATTATTATCCATCCATCCATCCATCGTCAACCGCTTATCCTGCGTACAGGGTCGCGGGATTATTATTATTATTATTATAATATTGGTTGTAATAAGCTGCTTGAACAATCAACCTATACAGACATTTTTCTGGTGAGGACGGGCTGAAATGACTGTATGTTGGTGCTTCTAATCTTATTACTACTAATACTAATGAGATGTATTAATGCTACAACTACTACTGTTATTGCTCCAGTCCCTGGTGACGCCTTCATGTCACAAAATCATGACAGTAGCAGAAGTTAAAGGGGCCCTCCACTGATTTTACACATGAAGTCAGGTTTACTCTTTACGAAGAGTCGTACTCCTGTGATCACAATTATTTAACGTTATTGTTTTATAAACAACCATGGTGCTGCTATGAACTTCATGATGTACAACAGTTAGTGAACAAATCATTGTTCAAATGCACTTCATTATGTAAAACAGTAAATGAACACATCTTCAATCAAATACATTCTGAAACAGAATAAGAAACTGTTTGTTAGAAGAAGAAGAAAATATTTAAAATTAAGCTTTCCAAGGCGAAATGTAGAGTTAAAGTTGAGTTAAAAATCAAAGTCTGGACGTGGTAGGCACTTACCTTGAGCTGCTGGGGGTGGGGTGGCAGGACATCTTATGCTGAGGTCACCGTCGGTCCCAGTGGATTTAAAGGTGATGAAGCCTGGCTGGTTGCTGGTGATCCGGCTGTTGATCCAGGACTGATACTGGGACACTCGGGTGTAGCCTGATGGGATATTAGGCTGGGCACAGCCCTTACCACTGGAAAAACTCCAGATTCCCGCCTGGATCCAGCGACCGCCCTGCTTGCTCACGAGCGGACTTCCTCCATCCCCCTTAAAGGAGAGAAACATTTAGGAGAAGGAATCTTTGCAGAAGGTCAAATCTGACAAAAAACAGGCGTAAAAATGATCACCTGACAGACGTCCTTTCCTCCAGCACTGAACCCGGTGCACATCTTGTTGTTTGTGATCAAGCTCACTCCGTAGTTACAGGTACACTCTCTGTTTCCTACAACCGGCAGCTGCACCTCCATTAGGTTTTGTGGGAAAGGAAGGGGCACTGAAGAGACACAAATTCAGGTTAATAAACAAATGTTCACATCTTTTAAAATGGTTTCACACAAAATGGGCAGTTTAATAAACACATCAGTGATCTGTGGCACACCTCAAGAGTTTCCAGGTGTTCCTCTGTGGATCAAACAGACATTCTCACTACTTGAAGTTAAAGGACCATGCCAGCAGTTTTACAATGTCTTAGCCCATTAAAGGGACAATGAGTAACTCTATTGTTAAACCAAAGGACAGGTCCCCCACCAAACTGCAAAACACTTCCAGTATTTCAAATTAAATTTATATAACGGCAATTCACAACAAAAGTTATCTCATTTCACTTTTCATATAGAGCAGGACAAGACTGTCCTCTTTATATTATTATTAACACTTGAGGCAAGAAAAGACTCTCTTTTTGGAGGAATAGAGAACTCGATCAACTCATGTTCTCGACCAGTTGGGGTTGAGAGAGAGAGAGAGAGAGAGAGAGAGAGAGAGAGAGAGAGCATTGGATAGCGATAGAGGGTGAGGGGGTGATGGAACACAACGACCACATGCTGTAGAAATACATATACAGTAAAAGTGGTTGTGGTGCAGACAAGAAATGAATAATGTTATTGATCATTTTACTAATATTAATGATAATGAAATAATAGGATTATTAATAATTGTACCAGTGGCACTCGAGCAGTAACATAACTAAGGGATATTTCAGGACTTCACCTGAGCCAGCCCTAACTATAAGAGGAAAGTCTTAAGCCTACTCTTAAATGTGGAGATGGTGTCTGCCTCCTGAACCCAAACTGGAACCTGGTTCCACAGGAGAGGAGCTTGATAGCTGAACGCTCTGGCTCCTAGTCTACTTTTGGAGACTCTAGGAACCACAAGTAACCCTGCATTCTGGGAGCGCAGTGCTCTGGTGGGGTAGTAAGGTACTATGAGCTCTTTAAGATAAGATGGTGCCTGACCATTAAGAGCTTTGTAGGTGAGAAGAAGGATTTTAAATTCTATTCTGGATTTTACTGGAAGCCAATGCAGAGAAGCTAAAACAGGAGAAATGTGATCTCTTTTCCTGGTTCCTGTCAGAAGACGTGCTGCAGCATTCTGGATCAGCTGAAGAGTCTTAATGGACTTTTTTGAGCAGCCTGATAATAAGGAATTGCAGTAATCCAGCCTAGAAGTAACAAATGCATGGACTAGTTTTTCTGCATCATTTTTAGACAGGATGTTCTTGATTTTTGCAATATTATGTAGGTGAAAAAAGGCGGTCCTTGAAATTTGTTTAATGTGAGACTTAAACGACATGTCCTGATCAAAGATAACTCTAGAGATCTAAGATTTATGAAAAGGATATTTCACTTCATCCTTTATTCCCTGAGATTTGTTTTCATCTTTCTAAGTCAATGAAACAAAGATATTGTATTTTAATAAAGCATACTGGTGTTATACTGTATGCACTCTAACAACACAATGATGTGAACAATTCTTAATAAGTGCATTCATGTCATGATTTTGACGTCTACTTTCCGTTTTCCCATCTTGTTTAATTTCTCTACCAGTGGACTGTACAATAAAGCAAGATAACTGGCTTTTCCAGGTAGCTAAAGGAGTAACTTTGTGGCAACTGAGGCCTGTGCTACCCTTCATAGAGTTCAAACTACTCAGATTTAACTCCGGGTTATAAAGCAAAGTCAGGCTTGATAAACTCTTCTTTTATGTGTAATGATTTAAGATGAAAGGTGCAACTACATATTAGGTCCCTTAAACAAAACAAAATGGAACCAGGGGAGAGGGGTAATAATCCAAGAAAAAGAAAAAGCCTGAATATCATCTGACATCCGTCATAAAACTATGAGAGAAACTCTTTTAAAAACCTGTCCACCTTAGCTCGCCTCGCAGTGCAGGCCACTGATCTGTATCACATCTGTATCTCCCTGCCTCTGTGTGTGTTTGAGAGAGTCTTCCCTATCCTGAGTACCTGATGTGTGTCCCCTGGTTGTGTCCCACAACGCTTGTTTGCACTTGTATAAATGGTTTTCAGTCCCTCTTCGGTCATTGCAGTATGTTGAGGGTTCTGCTTGTCTCTGTGCGGCTGCATTTACCAGTTTTATTTGAATTTAGTTTCTTATAACAGATCATAACCTTTGTTATAATCTGTTACACGCTTCCATGCTTCCATGGAAGTCACATTATTCTGCTTTTTGCTAATAAACCTTGCAAACTGATGTCAGCTCTCCACTGTTGTGCGTTTGGACTCAAACCTGCTTATCACTCGATAAACATACAACCACTGTAATCAGACTGTTACTGAGAATAAATGTAATCCAGGTCCTTTCTGACCCACCTCCAGTTCCAACATTGCCCCAGCCGGTGGCCCAGGAGAGAGTCCCCTTGTAGAAGGTGCTGCCTGTGGCTGCCAGACAGACGGGCTGAATGTAGGTGGTTAAAGTCACGGGTGAGGAGAGCTTCAGGAGGCAGATGTTGTTTTCAAAAGTTCCAGAGTTAAAGTTGGGATGAATGATGATCTGTGATACTGTGCGAGACACTTGATTGGGGTTTATTCCCTGTAGACTCTGGAGACCCAGATACACGGTCAGAGTGCTCGTGCTTAGGCCTGATCTGAGGTAATCAGAAGAGAAACAAAACAGTGCAAAAACATGAAAAGCAGAACTGTAGTCAAGAGCACTTTAGCAAAAGTCCATTTTATGACCACGTCTAGTTTGTATGGAGATTAATAGATGTTGCAACAGGGAGATTTCATTTCTACAAGTTAGTAATTTGAATCCTAATATTATAAATAATTCCCTCATCTTAGTCATTCATGTGCTCAATATGCTTTTTTTCCTGATCTCAAGTCCTAATCACATAAATTGTTCCCTTTAATTATGAATTAATACTTCAGTCCGTACATGTAGTCCATGTTCTTTACATTGGTGTACTGTTGGTGTGGAGATCAACAGAATATAATGGATGAACATCTCTAAACCGAAAAACATCTGCAATATCAACAGGGGTTTTCAGTTGCAGCATCTTTTTACATGGCAGCGACAAACCAGCCCAAACATGAGGTCTGTCCCTGTGTCTCAGACCAAAAGCTTAAACTCTATAAACTCCAAAGGGAGACAAAGACACATGGAATCAAGAAATGTCTTTATCTCTGGACGGCATGATTCATTAATGGACACAACTTGTTTGCATGAGGGCAATCTCTGAACCCATCGGTCATCGACTGAAGAGGATTTAGCCTCTGGGAGCAACAGACAATGTTCTGGCTCCTGGTGTGGCTAGTGTAAATCTGGGTCAACACTTCCTTTCACATGCAGCGGTCAATGGGTGCTTCTCACAACTTGGCTGTTTCTGTTTATAGTCTGTATATAGATTGTGTTCTTTATACTGTAGCCTGTGTCGGATTTTTATGTTGTATCTTATTTTATAATTGTATTATTGTATGAGTAAGCACATCGTGAGCAATGTACAATCCTGAGTCAAATTCCTCATATGTGTACACATACCTGGCAAATAAAACTGATTCTGATTCAATTCTCTTAATTGCATCCACGTTTCCCTCACTTGCAAGGAAATCATGCAAGGAGAGAAGGAACGAGGAAATTTGCTTTTAGAGAAATGTGACGTCCTTTCCTGATGTTATTCTGCTTTCATCAGATGCAGTCGTGATATCGTATGTGCAGGCTTTCTTTCCGTGTTAAATAAATAAAATGGTCATGTCTTCTGTCAAAGACTTCCGCCAAGGCGGCACTCGTGTATCTTCACTCATAGCTCCTCAGAGATGGCTCCTTGCTCCTCGGAGCACAAATAAGAGCTTTGGGACGGTCTGCAAGATGTCGGAGAAGAACAACTTCTGGTTCAAGCCAGGAAACAACAAATAAGAGACTTGAGATGCACCCCATGTTGACAGTTCGATTAGCAACATGTGACGCGAGAATTGAGCGGGAGACGTCTATGAACGGATTGTTTCACAGTAACCAGTTTACAAAATTAATAAAAGCCAAATGGCTGTCAGACGATAGCCAGTGGGTTTAGAGATTGCATTAGGGGAAAGGGAAACAGCTGGACTACAAACAAGCTGTTTTCAGGATTTCAGAGCGGAGTTTTCTGTGGGAGATGGGAACTCCCTTTGGGGTGGGCTTTTTCACTTTGCAAACCTATTACATGCACAAAAAAAGATTTATAACTAAATAAAGGAGAGGGAAAAAGCCAAAAAGCATAATATGACCTCTCAAAAATTAACCCTAAAATGCATCCTAAACTCTTTCTAGAATAATCCTCTTTAATTTTCTTTCCCTGCCTCTTAGAGAAGCAGTAACCATCCTTTTTGGCTAATGACCCCTCAAAATAAATCATTGTCTGCTGATACACATCATCAAAGGTTTAAACAACACACATTTTCTCCTTGGATGGTGATATCGGTCGAATTTCAGTAGCAGAAAAATGTTTTTTATCTGTCCTCTCAGTCCTCATTTAGACAGACTGTTTGTTTATTTGTCGCCGCCCTACCCTCTCTGCTTACCTTGCGCAGCACTGAGCTGCAGTCATCACCCATTGATTGTTAATGAGGGTTCCTGCGCAGAAGTGGGACCCAGAGGTTCGTAGACTGGCCTGCCAGGGCCAGCTGCCTGGAGTGGCCACCTGTCCTCCAACAATCTTGGTGTTGAGTGTTGGCTTACCGCACACTGAGGAGAGAGACAAGACACAGTGGGGAAATAATTAGATAAAAGAAAGTAAAGAAGATATTAACAACATGTTTACGTCCCAAAAACATGTTTAAAATGTCCCAATGACAGACAAACAGACAGGAAGTAAAAAAGTGAGGTAAAAACTTTGACTTACCACTTAGTTGTGAGTGAGACTCTGAAAACATAAAACAAACAAAATCTTTATGATACAGTAATTGTGTATTTATATTTACTGATATGTCTTGGCTATAGTTCACATAATTGGCTTAAATTAAATCCACACATATTACTTTAATTGCATGCTTACAAGAAACTCTTACTACAAGGACAGACTGAAAAGTAAAGAAGAGAGAAGTAAGAAAGTAAATTTTTAAGGTGGCTTTAAATTGCAGAATTATAGGTCTGTGTTAAAATAAATTCAGCGCCTTTAATTTTCAATTCAAGCACAATTCAACTTTACTAGTTAGCTTGTACTAAACTAGATTCATGGCTTGAAAAATAAATAAAAATAATACAAATGTATGAAAGATGTGGAATATTTTAAGGATTGTTGAAAAACACTAAACTGCATTGCTGGCTTTAATAATGTTATTATTATATATAATAATAATGTTATTGCTAATATTTATTTCGTATTATTCTTCCGTTACGTTTTTTTGGACCTTAACTAATCCCACAGCTTTTGACGTAGAAACTCCGTTCAAACTCCAAGTTGTCCGGCTCAATGAGGAATGGGGTGCTATTACTTTTGTCATTGATACCTTGAAGACTTTCCAAAATATTCAAGGTTTTCCAGGAAACATTTCCCTTTCTAAATGAATGGAGAGACTGTAGAAATCCTCCTCACACCTACTCCACTTTGAAAGCTCACCAGGTCAGCATACATTCAGCTACAGACTTGATTTAAACTGTAAATTGGTCACAAGAAGTTAATCTATTAATGATGTATTCGGTCTTTCGAAATATTTTATGGTTTGTTCACGGTTGCTGTCAAAGTTTTATGCTTTTTTGAGCTTTTTTCTGAGTTTATAATGGGTGTGTATTGCGTGATCCTACACACACGCACGCACGCACGCACACACACACACGCACACGCACACAGAGTAAAGGAGACTTATTAGGCTTCTTATATTAAATGTCTTAATATATATGTCTTATCTATAATGTTACAATGTCAGATGTTCATGTTAAAAGTGGCCAAAGCTTTACTCTTGGCTCTTAATGATGTCATACAGAGCTGGTTTTCCATATATGGTAATTTGTAGGCATGACTGTAGTAACATCTTTAAATGTGCATGTGGCACCAATGATTAATCAATTCATTTTAATTCAGTTATCCCCTGGACTTTAATAGCTCCTGTGTTTCAGAAGTTTTTCTCCTCATGTCTAAAATGTTGTGCACATCCAAAATCTCTCCCACATATTTTTTCTTTTTGCAGAATAGCTTGGTAATATTTAGAGACAAAAGGTGTAATATATAAATATAATAGATATATAATATAAATAAAATCACAATCTATGAGAGTACAGTCAATATTTTAACAAAACCTTCCTGCCCTGTCCTCTGCTGTGCATTAGCCTGAGTTTTTGCTCTTCTGATCCCCTTTAGACCGTCTGACAGAACCTTTTTGGGATGAGAAAAGCGCGCTTTTCTTCATCAGAGATGGCAAATTGAAACTGAAAAGACTTGTAGTCAGAAATAAATCTCACCATAAATCCACACAAATGTGAACTTCAGCACCTTTAATAGAGTACAGCTCACAGCTGCTTCAGAAGGAAGCTAACATCCCCAATTAGAGTGTATCAAAGTCTTTATTGAGTGTACAACTTTATTAATCACAAAGGTATATGCAGAAAGTAAAAGGTACTAATTCATGTCTCAAAGAATGAAAGCAAATAGTGACTGTCAGGAAAAATAGCATTTACATCACACAGCTGCTTCCTGAATTCTTTTTATAATTATCTGCTAATAGAACAATTACAGTGAAGCAGAAATGAATTTATGTTATTTCACTTACATATGCATCCAAACTATTTCTATTCCATTCCATTTATGTGCTTTCTATAATTACTGCTCACATGCAGATTAATGTCTTTTTAAACATGTCAAAAATACATTTGGGTAGTTTTGCCATTTAATTTAATTTAATTTTCCATAAACATCTTAACAGATTACATAACGACTTTTAATCCTGGACTTTTCTTACTTTATTTCTCCTTCTCTCGTAGATTTGATCATTTTCATAAATAGTGTGGATGTATATTTTGATTAAGTGCAACAGGATCCACTGAGCACGTTGGTTGTGTACATTTTATTGCTACAATTTTGTAAAGTTTAATTTGAATACAGGATTTGCATTTGTATGTAATACTGACTTATTTAACAACTTCTCTTACTTAATTAAAAGATTCTTCATCCTCTGTGCACAGTGAGGAGGGTTCTTACCTTGTGTCAGGAGAGTCAGCAGAGTTGCCACACAGATCACTTTGTAGAAAGCCATCGCTGCAAGTCCATATCATCAGAAATGCACCTGCTTTAATACCCTTCTTCTCTCCTCCCTCCCTCCCTCTCTCCCTCCCTCTCTTCCTCCCTCCCTCTCTGTCTACCTCCAACTCAAGCCCACCTGTCCATTGACACGCCCAACATCTTACCTATCACCTGTTTCACAAAACATCAAAAATGTCACGTGTCTGAGCAAAGTACATTTACTAAAGTTCTGTTCTTTGAGTACATGAAAATTTCCTTTTCACCACCTAGTAACGTTTTTAGATTTTACACTAAAAACAAACATGATAAAGCTTAAAAATACAATGTGTTGTCACAGATTAAACCTTTTTTTCCTAATAATAGCAATTATAGCTTTATTTGTATAGCCTTTTTCATTACAGGTAACAAAGTGCTTTTAAACTAAGGAAAACAAGTCAAACAAAACTAAAGCCTTCAAGTTAACTCTGAGAAGTCAGTCTATCTATGTTCTTAACACAACCCTGTCAATGTCTGAGACCCAACTTCAAATAAGTTATAAGCAAACATGTAAGTAGTCGAGCTATTAAGGAAAGCTATCTTAATGTCAGCGCCTGCTGAGCCCCGTTAATCAGCAGAATCGAACTTTGAATCCTAATTACTAACCAGTTTGTCTGCCTTCTCTTTCTGTGGATCTGACATCTCACATAGTCGTTAAGTTATGAATATGAGTTGGATTGTGATATTAAAGATAAGAATAGGCCAAAATATATGAGGTCACATTTCACTTTGACACTAAGCCTAAATCTTCCAAGCTGGCATCTGACTGGCACGCTGCTACGTAACACGGCCCACTGCTGATCAGATCGCCTATTACTGATCTCAAGTAGCCATAACTGGACGATATGAAAAAAAGAGAAGATTGCCGAAACTCTAGTTGTAGCTGAACGTGGTGGAGCTGATTTACTGTGCTTCATTTCCTGCTGGGAAAAAGACACATTTCAAATAATGAGGAATTCACTAGTCAAACAGCCTCAGGCTTCCTGCTAACAAATTAACTTGATTTGGAACAAGATGAACCAGTAATCAGTGTCACCAAACGTCAGTTTTTATTGTGCATCCATCACTTCAAGAATGTTTCTCAGCAGGGTTTGTAAAAAGCTAACAAGAAAAAAATAGCCATTATATAGGACTTTCTGAAAAAGTGCTTGGGTAAAAGTACCAATTTAAAACAATGTAAACATTCACCATTGCAAGAGAAAATCATGTTTTGATTCAGTGAACTTCTGTGAGATATCTGTTATCAGAGCACTGTGCCATATATTTAATAGAAAGATATCTAGTGTGTCCTCTATAGCAGTACAGCTGACCGCATTTACACACACAGCAGGCTTTTGAATACATACGTAGCTACCAGTATATACACTCACCTAAAGGATTATTAGGAACACCATACTAATACTGTGTTTGACCCCCTTTCGCCTTCAGAACTGCCTTAATTCTTTGTGGCATTGATTCAACAAGGTGCTGAAAGCATTCTTTAGAAATGTTGGCCCATATTGATAGGATAGCATCTTGCAGTTGATGGAGATTTGTGGGATGCACATCCAGGGCACGAAGCTCCCATTCCACCACATCCCAAAGATGCTCTATTGGCTTGAGATCTGGTGACTGTGGGGGCCATTTTAGTACAGTGAACTCATTGTCATGTTCAAGAAACCAATTTGAAATGATTGGAGCTTTGTGACATGGTGCATTATCCTGCTGGAAGTAGCCATCAGAGGATGGGTACATGGTGGCCATAAAGGGATGGACACGGTCAGAAACAATGCTCAGGTAGGCCGCGGCATTTAAACAATGCCCAACTGGCACTAAGGGGCCTAAAGTGTGCCAAGAAAACATCCCCCACACCATTACACCACCACCACCAGCCTGCACAGTGGTAACAAGGCATGATGGATCCATGTTCTCATTCTGTTTACGCCAAATTCTGACTCTACCATCTGAATGTCTCAACAGAAATCGAGACTCATCCGACCAGGCAACATTTTTCCAGTCTTCAACTGTCCAATTTTGGTGAGCTCTTGCAAATTGTAGCCTCTTTTTTCCTATTTGTAGTGGAGATGAGTGGTACCCGGTGGGGTCTTCTGCTGTTGTAGCCCATCCGCCTCAAGGTTGGGCGTGTTGTGGCTTCACAAATGTTTTGCTGCATACCTCGGTTGTAACGAGTAGTTATTTCAGTCAAAGTTGCTCTTCTATCAGCTTGAATCAGTCGGCCCATTCTCCTCTGACCTCTAGCATCAACAAGGCATTTTCGCCCACAGGACTGCCGCATACTGGATGTTTTTCCCTTTTTCACATCATTCTTTGTAAACCCTAGAAATGGTTGTGCGTGAAAATTCCAGTAACTGAGCAGATTGTGAAATACTCAGACCGGCCCGTCTGGCACCAACAACCATGCCACGCTCAAAATTGCTTAAATCACCTTTCTTTCCCATTCTGACATTCAGTTTGCAGGAGATTGTCTTGACCAGGACCACACCCCTAAATGCATTGAAGCAACTGCCATGTGATTGGTTGATTAGATAATTGCATTAATGAGAAATTGAACAGGTGTTCCTAATAATCCTTTAGGTGAGTGTAAGTGTGTTCAGTCTTTTGTTTTATGCAGTCTGTGGTTCAGTGTTCAGTGTTCACCAAAACTAAAATTAATATTTGTTCTTGAAGTCACCTGTCTGTCATGAGGAACAACAGAACGACTGTGGGAATGTTACAGTGGGTAACTCATGATGATCTGGTTTACAATGTATTTAATTTAGCCTAATTCATTTTATCAGTGTGCTGCCTGTCTGACTGGAATACTTGTGAAATATTAAGAAAAACATATGTGGTGGAACATCAAGATTATCAAGAAGAAGATTATTAAAATGATTGGGTATAAAAAGATCATTCTTTCTGAAGTGAAGATGGGGAAGGGTTTACCACTCTGTGAAAGACTGTGCTGGCAAATACTGCAATAATTTAAGTATGTTTTGTAAAATTGCAAATAACCTGGGGATTCTGTACATCAAATCATTAAAAGATTCATAGAATCAGAAGAAACCTCTGTACACAGAGCAACAAAAAACAATATTGAATGCTGTGATCTTTGGGCCTTCAGATGGCACTGCATCAGAAACAGACAGGATTCTGTGGAACATTACCAAAAACCATTGTCTGTGAACACAGTTCGTCACTGCATCCAAAAATGTAAGTTGAAACTCTACCATGCCGAGGAAACTGTATATAAACCAGATCCAGAAACGCCACCACCTTCTGTGGGCCCGAGCTCATTTAAGATGACTGAGGCGAAGTGGAAAACTGCATTGTGGTCTGACAAGTCAAAATTTGTGTCCACATGCGCCACTGGCTGAGACTGATTAACGGAAATGGAAGGACTCGAGGAAGTGGTTCCCCAATCACATGCAGCTGACTGCTCCCTGTGTGTGATGCACTTAAATTGTAACAAAAATAAATCTTACACTAGCCTTTCTAAAGTTCAATTTGCTCAAAGACAAGTGACATATCAGGCACATGAGATCACAGCAGAGGGAAAATGTGTGTGGAGTTTGCAGGTTCTCCTCGTCTCTACGTGGGTTCTCTCCAGGTGCTCTGACTTCCTCCCACCGTCCATCGACATGCAGGCTTGGTTAATTAGTGACTCTAAATTGCCCTTTAGTGTGACTGGGTGTGTGAGTGGTTGTTCGTGTCTGTGATGGACTGGTGACCTGTCCAGGGTGTAGCCCACCTCTCGCCTGATGTCAGCTGGGTTTGGCTAAGCGCCCCGGCATACAGAATGGGCGGTTGACAATGGATGGAGAAAAAGGTGAAGAGCTTTGTAGGAATGACGTCATGTTGTAGACAGCAGATCCCAAATTAGTCAAAATGAGAGGGAAATCTCTCTCTTAGAAACCAGTCTTTTGAGCGAGGGGTGAAAAAGTGTCCTACCTCGAGCAATAGCGTGCCAAGCTCCAACAAACAGCAACAAGTGACGTGCAGAGGGAAGCTCTGTGTCACCTACAAGGGTTAAACTATAAAACCCATTTGTTCGAGACCATTGCACCCGTTGTATTTGCTGTGGAATGAGGACAGTCAGGAAATAGAAACGTTGTTTTTACAGCATGTTTTCTGGAAAAGAGAGGCTGCAGATGTTTTGTTTCTCTTTCTCCTTTTCAATCTGAGCTGTTTGAAGGGGTGTGTCCACACATGCCACTGGCTAAGCCTGCTGACTAGAAATGGAAGGATTTGAGGAAGTCAGACCCGTGTATGGGGAGAATAGATGAGTGTACAGATGGTAATGTATACAAAACAGTTTTCACATGCACAAGTCAGGTTAAAAGAATGTTGAAGTAGTTCCTGGTATACATTCTTCACACCCCATCGTTAAACATTCACCTGTGAACATGAATGACCTGTTTGAGGTGCCAAATGATATAGGGGCAGTTCATAAGTATGACATGGGTCTGATAAAAGATGCAACACATCTGATAGTTCACCCAAAGTTAGATTTTTGATGATTTGTTGATTTTGATGATGTGTGATACAATATACACACAAACAAGAAGCACTTGAAGGTAATAAACCTGTTTTTGATTTGGTTTCTGCAGTGATTAGCATGAAAATCTTGTATGACCTAATGATCTGATCATCACAAGAAGCATGCAACTTTGACACCATCCAAATTTCAATTTGCTCTAACACAAGTGACATATCTGGGACATGTGATCACAGCAGAAGGCAAATCTCTCTAGCAAACGGCATCCAAACTTATTCAAAAACAATAATCATTTTTAAAAAATGGAAAAAGGTGATGAGCTTTGTAGAAAGGATGTCATATTGTAGACAGTGGATCCCAAATTATTCAAAATGAGAGGCAAATCTCTTTTTCATGAGTCAAGGCTAAAAAGTTCAGTGCAGTTGACAGAATGACTTGGACTTATGAAGCTGACAGAGCTTTCACTGCCTTAAAGGGCTGTTTACAATTGGCCCTACTCAGGAACTATTACAACCTGATCTCCCTTTTTACTCAGTTTGTTGACCAATAGAACAGTTATATGACGTGTAATAAACATATTTACAGAATGTTCATATATTTGAATAATGTACACAGGGTAGAAGGTCCAAAGTAACTTTATTATCCCCGAGGGCCAATTTGGATTATAGCTAGCAGTAACAAATATATGGCTCAAACAACAATAAATAAACACATCCACAGTACAACATTACTTAAATTTAAATTTACAGGGTACTATTAACAATGGGGATAACAGCCGGGATGCATGACCTTTTTAATCTATTTGTTCTGCATCGTGGCAGACTCTATCTGCGCCCTGATGGCAGCAGCATAAATCCATGGGATGACTCTGATCAGCCAGGATAGCTCTCATCTTCTTTAAGGATCTGACCTTACACAGGTTATGTAGGTCATCTAAGGGTGGGCCTGCAATTTTGCTGCATACCTTCACAACACCTTGCATGTGATTTTTCTGCTAGAAAGTGACCAGCCAGCCGATAAAAGAGAAAGTGAGAACAGATTTGATAAAACAGGAATAAACACATGAGTGTTTGAGCATGAGCAGTTTTTGTTATTTGAATTTTGTTGTTGGATATGTTGCATTTTAATATGTTGTGTTTGTGTATGGCTGCTACCTTGGCCAGGTCTCTCATGTGAAAAAGATTTTTGATCTCAATGGAATTTCCTGGTAAAAAAAAAAAAATTAATAAAAAACAAGTAGCCAGTTCACAAAGCTAATAAAATGCTGAGATTCCATTACAGCCATTTCATTCCACCTCTTTCCTCTCACAACTGGAGAACCCTCAAAATGATTCATCTGCTAGCTAACCATCATCACAGGTTGAAACAACATGCATTTTCTCTTTTCCCCAGATAAAATCATTCCAATTTTAGTCAATTTCAAAACAATGTTTTCCTTCTTTTTGGTCCTGTCATCTAGAAACCCCTTTAAAGGGTCCCGAGCCCAGTGTTTGGAACCACTGCATGGCATGTTGTTTTTTTGTTGCTGCCCTACTCTCAATGTTGACTTTTGGAAGCAGTGAGCAGCAGTCAGCACCCATTGATATTTAATGAGGGATCCTCCATAGAAGTGGAACCCAGAGGTTTGCAGACTGGCCTGCCAGGGCCAGCTGCCTGGAGAGGCCATTTGTCCTCCAACAATCTTGGTGTTGAGCAAATGCTGACCACACACAAAGGAGGGAGATGATAAGGACAGAGTGAGCAAAATATGGTAAGCAAATGCATTTACCTATAGTAATAACAAAACGTTTACGACCAAAAAACATGTTTAAAATTTCCCAATGACAGATGGACAGGAAGTAAAATAAATGACTAATCTAGTTGTGAGTGAGACTCTGAACTTAGAAAATTAACATAAAGAAACCCAAAAGCTTTTGAAACAACAACTTTGTATTTATATTCATGATATGCCGAGATGGTGCGGTGGTGCAGTGGTTAACGCTGTCGCCTCACAGCAAGAAGGTTGTATATTCGAACCCGGTTGCCCTGGCCTTTCTGTGTGGAGTTTGCAGGTTCTCTCTGGGTGCTCCAACTTCCTCCCACCATCCAAAAGACATGCGGACTAGGTCGATTGATGACCCTAAATTGTCCTTAGGTGTGAGTGTGCGTGGTTGTTTGTATATGTGTGGCCCTGCGATGGACTGGAGACCTGTCCAGGGTGTACTCTGCCTTTCGCCCAATGTCAGCTGGAATTGCAATAGCATACAGAATGCCTGAATTCTATTAAAATTTAATGTTTTGAATTGTCACATACCACTTTGTGTTTCGCTTTATATAGATAGAGATGAACCATAAATTAGTGTAATAAAATATTAACAACTGTAATCGTTCAAAATAATATATGCTTCGAATCATTTATCACGTACGCAGGATAAGCAGTTGACGATGGATGGATGGATGGATGGAAAGCAGTATTTGGAGGTGCATGCAATTCTCGGCAGGCATGCAAAACTGGATTATGCACGAAAACAGGAGCATCAGGATTCATCCAGCCAGAGGGAACAATCAACGACAGAGTGGACAGAGGAAGCCCAGCAAGCAATTAGCATTTCACCGTCTAGGTTTACTATAGACCTGATTTAGTCCAGCTGTGAAGAACCCACATCTAGCCACATTAACTTTACATGTGGTTACGTGACGTTTTTGCCAAAATAACTGCAAGGTGTATGATATTCCATCATTTAAGCAAGGTCTAAAGTGATTACTGTTATGAGTTGTATTTTTCCTCTGGATTTTCTGAGTTTTTGGCATTGTTTTCATGTGTCCTTCTATTTGCCTGTTTCTCTCGTTCCTTGTCCTTAGTAGTTTATGTCTTGTCTCTTATCTTAGCTCTTGTTCCTGCATTTTAGTTCTTTGTCTTTGTACCCAGTTCTGTGCCTTGGTTCATGTTTTGGTATTTACTGCAGGTTCCTTGTCTGCATTATTTTAGTTTAGTCTGCTCGTGTCTGAGTTAGTTTGTTTATTTCTGATCTGTTACTACTTGTGATATGGCCTGTGTTTAGTGTTCAGTAACCTGTGTTATGTCTGTTACCCCAGTATCCCTCTGCATGTCAGTCTCTCTGTTTTCCCCTGCTCTCTCTCTGCCTGCCTGTGTCTCGTTAGTCTCATGTCTGTCACCTGTGTTACTCCCGCCCTGCTCGTTAATCCCTGGTGTATACTGTAGATGTTTGGTGTTTCTCTTCAGTCTTCGTCCGGTCATTGTTCGTATTACCCCCCTCTCTGTTGTGTTCAGATGCTCTGTCTTCTGTTGTGGTTTTTCCTCATTGTACCCTGTTGTTCCTGCAGTTTTGGATTTCTCGTTTCTCTGGATTTTCTGTTGGATTACTTTTTGTTTGGACTGTTTGTTTTGGATTCCCTGGACTCAGCTACTACCTTTGTTTTTTTGTTTCATTTCTTTAACATGTTTTACGCGCAGCCTGTGCGTAGCCACGATTTAGCTCTTATTTGGGCAGGCTATGTGTAGTCTGCTTTTAGCCCACCCGGCAAAATAGAGGCAATCAGTGGTCTAATATCAACGGCTTGGCTATAGCCCTGTTTCAGGCCAAATTGGTTACATGTAGTTTTCACCCATGCATTGTTGAGTTGCATTACATCATATTATCAAATGCAAGTAAATGTTTGAAACATTTTAATTATCTTTATTTTAGCTGTAAACGTTCACCACATTAACTTTCATTTTAATTTAAAACAAAATGCAAATACTATTTTCAACTGCTAGATGGCAGGTGTAGCCCTACTGAGACATGACTACTGGCAACACAAGACTTGAAAGTTTACATTTATTAATTTAGCGACTTACAATTGCTATCCATGTCAGAGGTCGCACGCCTCTGGAGCAACTAGGGGTTAAGTATCTTGCTCAGGGACACAATGGTGGATGGGTCACAGTGGGGGATTGAACCCAGGTCTCTCACACCAAAGACATAGTCTTATTCATTGCGCCTTCGCCACCCCGGAAAGTTAGTAGACATCATCAGAGTTGCCAGATCTCGAGATAAACATATCTGCCATTTTTAAACGAGGGATACGTTACAACTTCGGCCTTTCAACGATCAACGGGCGAGAGTTTACTGCAAACACTGGAAGCGAAAAGACATTTAGTCTTGTAGGTATCTGTGTCTTTGTTTGACATGACTTCATTATTTATCTATTTGTTAACGTGTAGAAACCATTGCTGCCCTACTCTCAATGCTGACCTGTAGAAGCAGTGAGCATTGTTTGTTAATGATGGATCCTCCACAGAAGTGGAACACAGAGGTTTGACGACTGGCCTGCCAGGGCCAGCTGCCTGCAGAGGCCATTGTCCTTCAACAATCTTGGTGTTGAACGAAGGCTGACCACACACTGAGGAGGGAGATGATAAGGACAGAGTGAGCAATAGGTGGTTGACAGCAAATGCATTTACCTATAATAATGAAACTATAAACAAAACGTTTAAAATTTCCCAATGACAGATGGACAGGAAGTAAAATAAATGACTAATCTAGTTGTGAGTGAGACTGATAATTCTGAAACTCTGAAATTGTCCTTAAGTGTGAGTGTGAGTGGTTGTCTGTCCAAGTGTGTGTCTATGTGTGGCCCTGCGATGGATTGGCAACCTGTCCAGGGTGTTCTCCACCTTTTGCCCAATGTCAGCTGGAATTGGCTCTAGCCCCCCGCGACCCTGTAAGCAGGAGAAGCGGTTGATGATGGATGGATATGCCCAGGGGTGGAAAAGTACTGAATTACCTTTACTCGCATTTGTTAAGGTGTGGTGTGGGGACAGACTGGACCCAAACGCAACTCTGGGGATTAACAGGTTTATTTTGGGGAAAGAAGGGGTTGAGGGACTGGAGTTGAGGGAGAGGTGGAAGCCGGGGAGACGCAGGCACGGGGAACCGAGGAGACTGAGACCAGAGGGCCGGGGGGCACTGGGGACCGAGGAAGAGAGGAGACAGGAGAGAACTGGGAGGTCGCCGTGGGGGAAGTCCGAGGGGAGAGGGCAGGTGAGGGAGTCCAGCCAACTTGACAGAGGACGAGGGTGAGTGAACAAGGGGAGAGAGACAGGATGGCGCAGCGCAAATCGCTTCATATCTTAAAGGGCCAACTCAAAGGGCGCAAAATGTAACGTAACGTAAATGGTCGACTACAGATTTGCAATATAAACATCTTAAAACTGAAGTGCAGCCTTGCTCATGTGGACTGTGAGCTGCACTTTATTGGAGCTGCTGAAGTTAAGTTGTGGATTTGAGGTGAGATTTCTGCCTGATCAGTGTGTTTGTGGTTGGTTTCGGTTTTACATGCAGCATGCTGTCCCAAACTGTGTTGGTCTAACGGTCTAAAGTGATAGGCTATATACCAGCGATCAATAACGTAATGCACAGCAGAGTAGAGGCCAGCTAGAATTAAAAATATTATGAACTCTCATTAAACTATGACATTAGTCTTGTGATATTGCAATTTTGTCAGAGAACACTGTGGTACATATTCTGAATGTGCAGAAAGTTTTGAACCTGAGCAGAAAATCTGCTTAAACAAATGAGCTATTAAAGTCCAGGAGTTTATAAATGAATATGAATGAGTATTTTTCCCCAAATGGAGACTCAAAAGAGAAGGCAAGGCAAAGCATGTGTACTGACTTAGCAGGGATCTTATTAAATTAGAAAAGTTGATCTACAGGGAAAAATGTATTTAAAAACAATAGCATACAGTATGCCTGAATTCTATTAAATTTTAATATTTTGAATTGTCACATACCGCCTCAAAATTGTGTTTCGCTTTATATAGATAGAGATGAACCATAAATTGATGTAATGCTCAAAATTTAAAATCTCGCCCAGAACTCCAACATGTCACGGCCAGAATTCTGCCTGCCTGCCGAGAACTGTAAGCACCTCATTAATGCTGAGAAAAGAGGTGGATGCAAATCTCGGCAGGTAGCCTGCAACATCTGTTTGCATTTGCAATTATGCATCCACCTCTTAAGGTCCTTTTCAGACACTTTGCTGTGCTCAGTGATCGAATGCACCACATCTTTTAGCTGAATCTTAACGAATCGGACTTCTAAGTGTAATAAAATATTAATGACTGTAATCGTTCAAAAATCATTTATTACCATTGATGATCCCCACAAAGGATATTATAGTATAGTATTATAGTATTTTACATGGGTTACTAAGAGGAACCAAGCTCCCCCGTAGTTTGCACCCTACTTGTACCACGGGTAGTTTGTAAAAAAAAGTTTTTATAGTTTGGTAAGACGCTTTGCTCAAATTAGCCAAAAAGACATGGGGTGCATGACATTGCTAATGTTGGTTGGCATTGGCAACCAGCTGGTAACTAGTTAATTATGCTTAGGCCTATGTTAATAAAAAAATGTATTATGCTAACGCCTATGAAGTCACATTAAAATTACCACCTGTTTGAAGCTTAAATAGGGAGATGACTTTATAAAAACATTCACAAAACTTCTCATAATAGCATAAAAAAGTTCTCTAACATTGTTTTGCGCCATTGCTTTAGCAAAGGATCTGTCAAACGAACTAATATCTGGCTTTGTGCCTTCTTCAAATCGCAAAAGACTGCGATTTAATTAAGTATAATAACAAGGCCTGTAAATATTAAATCAGTATAAATAAGTTATTTTAGGAGGTTTATTAAGTAACTAAGAAACTTTTACTCTGAGTACATTTTAAGGGAGGTACTTTTTACTTTTACTTGAACAGATTATTATAAGAGTAACTTTACTTGTACTTAAGTAAAAATTCATCAGTGTAACAGTAGTTTTACTTAAGTACAATATTTTAGGACTCTTTCCATCTCTGGATATGCCCCATGCTAGTTTGACATGTGCTATTTACATGGGTTGAAATTTGAGATCATCCCCAACATTTATTACTAAACTGGTAAAAACACAAACATTTATGAGTGACACACCTTTAACCCTTTCCTCTCTCAGCTAACAGACTGCGAATCATTTAGTTACAGAAAAGTTTAATATTCCCCCTAAAAATCATTATGACCAGGAAAATGTCAGTTGATTTCCTCCTTTGTTACGTCTTACACCCACTAGAGGTCACACATCATCCATAAATAAAGCATGCACTACTGCACTACTCACCATTCAAATGCATTTCTGTACATACAACAAGTCTGAGGGGCCTGAGGAAACCGGTCTGAGGAGGAGAAATGAGGTCTAAGCGTCTGCAGTTGAACCTTTTTGGCGCTCCACATTTCACTGAGTAATGTGGAGCAAAAGTGAGCATGTGCAGAACTTTTTGAGTCATCTATGAGTAACAACACAGCATTTGAGACTCGTAGCTACAGATTCAACAGATTAAAGATGTTGTAGTTAGTGACTTTTGTTTGAACAAGAACAATATTCAAGATATTTTATAGAAAATATTAGCTTCAGCAAATGTTGCAAAAAATGTTCAATTTGTTTTATTTTGATACATGCATGTGGCTAAGAAACACAACCTCAGCCTCCAGAATGACCATACAGTTGAATCAGCACATCTCTAAAACAGTTTCAACAGAAACAGATTATAACCATCATGAATGAGGATTTACTGCAGGACATTTAGATTAGACTGCATGAGTTCATACATGTGCTCAAAGCCGAAAGAAAGGATTTCCCTTAATTAAAAACCAGGTTACTGTGATAAAAAAAATCAAAGGGGTTAATAGTTCAGCACTTTCACATCTACAGGACAGTTGTTGCCACGGCAAAACTTGACAAGACTTAATATTGACATTTATCTTTCAAACTAAATTATTATCAATGTAAAGTTCAGTTTAAGTATTTTTTAGAGCAAAAGCTGCTTGTTCACTTTAGATATAATTGTACATTAAGGTACACTAGCTCAGATAGGTAGATGATGACATGTGTTCCTCTGACCTCTAAAATATGCTCCTTAAGTTTTTAAATCCATTTGTCAACGACTGTAGGAAATTCCATGACAGCAAGAGTTTAATATACCTGCAATGTAATCAATACACACCATCCTGTTTTCAGTTATTTGAAGGGGAAGTTTTAGGTAAATGACAAATCATCATCTTGTCTTTGTGTAACAACTGGATCCTTCAAAAACCTTGACACGTTGGTACGCCAGGCTACATATACCTACATTTGTTCGGTGCTGCTTAAACAATTCATTTTCATTAATTTATCGATTTTACGCCCATAAATTACACCCTTCATTTTAGAGAGAAAGCAGTTTCCATCCAAAGATGAGCAATTTGAAGAAGAAGGGGGAGAGAGCAGGAGCGCCCCCGCTGGTAGTTGGTATGTTGCCGTCAGCTGTGCTGGTGCTGGTGGTGTTGGTGGTGTTGGTGGTGTTGGTGTCTGAGCCAGGAAGGTGGCGTTGTTGATTGTTTCCAACTAACAACACCGCTGCCTGGAACCAAGAGCCGCTCTGCTCACCGCCAGATCACCCTGAACAAACAAACAGGACAGATGTGTTCAAGTCCAACTTTCTGTGAAGCGAAAATGTTGTGTTTTCTTCTTTTTTTTCGTTGTTTCTCCAAATGCGCTATAAGATCAATATACAATTTTGCCTTCTCATCAAGCTCTCCTGTGAATGAGTAAAAGTGAATAAGCAAATTTCCAGAAAGGCCTTGAAATGTGCTCATTTTAAAGTGAGACTATGCAACTTTTCCTGATCAGCAGTCACTGTAGTTCCATGAGGCATTTATTGAATAATGGAAAATGATCTAATGAAACAGTAGTGAGAGTTTAGAAGAGTTGATTAAGAAAAAAGCTCAGGTCTAGGTTAGTTGAGAACCCAACTTTAAAAATCTTTGCTAAAATAGTCAGCAACTCTGAGTCCTAAAAAGCTCACTGGAGTCAGTCAAAAACTGGTGCAATACAATGCGGCGCTGTAGCTCTCTTGTGGGAGATGTAAAAACACTGTTCTCAGACATTGAAGGTTACATGGTTTTCTTCAGTTGACAAAAAGTATAATACACAGATTCTGTTCTTCATTATTCTCTATCATCATTCTTTAAAGCTCCGGTGCAACAACCAATTTAAACCATGTTCAAACCAAGGAGGTGCAGAGACACACCAAAGTAAAGTGAAGTGTATGCCGTTACAATAAAGATCTCAAATATACATAAAACAGCAGCAATATGTTGTCAGTATTAAATAGCCAGTACTCCGACTAAATCCGTCCGTTTTAGCAACCTTTTACCATTAACAAATTAATTATTTAATGTCAATCGTTAACCTGACAAACCGCCTCGCTTTTCATGTCTGTCACATGTGCTCAGTGTGAACCTGCCGTCATCTGTGAAGAGAACAGGGAACCAATGGCAGGCCTGTGAATTCTAGTGTTCGCTAGCGAATGCCAATTGAGCTGAACGGGCTGCAGGTATCGCCTCATACTACCAGTAGTGACAAGGACACTAGCAAAACACAAAACTGGAGAGCAATAAGTCAGGAAGGATAAGGAGAGAG
>NW_024040041.1:30595507-30611024 GCF_014851395.1 Micropterus salmoides | reverse complement strand
TTACATATAATTGCAGAGACAGAGCAATAAAAGGTCATTCAGGGTTGAATTTGTGAAGAGCTGGATTTTTAGGGTTTTTTTGAAGGTGTCCAGAGAGGGAGCATTTCGGATCTCTGTGGGGATGGACTTCCAGAGGGTGGGGCTGCGACACTGAAGCCTCATCCCGAAAAGTCCGCAGTCTGGTGTGGGGACAGAGAGCAGGCCCTTGTCGGGGGACCGCAGGTTCCGTGAGGGGGAGTAGGAGTGGAGAAGGCCCATACTGGGAGTGGCATGGAGATTTATAGTGTGAGGAGTAGGATTTGTAGGTGATGCGGAATTTGACCGGCAGCCAGTGAAGCTGAGTGAGGATTGGGGTGATGTGCTGCCACGACCTAGTGTGTGTGTGGGTGAGAACCCTGGCAGCCGAGTTCTGGACATATTGTAGCCTGTCCAGGACCTTGCTGGGTACCCCATACAGGACACCGTTACAGTAGTCCAGGCGGGAGGTGATGAAAGCATGGATGAGAGACTCTGCCACAGAGTCTGAGAGTGATGATCAAAGTCTGGAGATGTTTTTGAGGTGGTAGAAAGCAGATTTGGTAATAATTTTGACATGTGACTGGAAGGAAAGGGTGGAGTCCAAGATGACACCAAGGTTGCGGACTTCTTGGGATGGAGAGATGGAGCAACCATCCACTTTGAGGAGTAGATCACCTACCCTCAGGAGCAGCGTCTTGGGAGCCACTACCATTAGCTCCGTTTTGCTGCTCTTCAGCTTGAGTAGATTGGATGACATCCAGGTTTTTATTTCAAACAGTTAACAAGTGACAGAGGGGAAGCTGAGTGGATGGTTTGGTGCTGATATACAGCTGTGTCATCAGCATAACAGTGGAAACTGAGACCATGAAGGAAGGTTGGAGATCGGACGGTAGTTGTTGAGGTCATCCGTGTCCAAACTGGGCTTTTTGAGAATAGGAGTAACGGCAGCTGTTTGAAGCAGGAGGGTACCGAGCCAGATACCAGAGAAGTGTTTATGATTCCCACTGTGATGGGACAGAGGTTAGAGAGGCATGCCTTGACCATGATAGTAGGCATGGGGTCCACTGAACAAGTGGAGATCTTGGCTCTGGTAACCAACTTGACGAACTTGAGCTGCATCCAGAAGGGTGAAGGGATAAGGGGAGTAGGATGAAGGGATGAGGGGAACTTAGTGATTTTGATGAGGGCGGTCTCAGTGCTGTGATGTGCTCTGAAGCCAGACTGAAGGTTTCATAGGGATCATAGTGGGACATGTGTTGATGAAGTTGGGCGGCAACTGCTCTTTCCACAATTTTGCTCATGAAGGGAAGGTTGGAGATCGGACGGTAGTTGTTGAGGTCATCCGGGTCCAAACTGGGCTTTTTGAGAATAGGAGTAACGGCAGCTGTTTTGAAGCAGGAGGGTACCGAGCCAGATACCAGAGAAGTGTTTATGATGTCCACTGTGATGGGACAGAGGTTAGAGAGGCATGCCTTGACCATGATAGTAGGCATGGGGTCCACTGAACAAGTGGGGATATTGGCTCTGGTAACCAACTTGATGAACTTGAGCTGCATCCAGAAGGGAGAAGGAGGTGAAGGGATGAGAGGAGCAGGGGGAGCAGGGATGAGGGAAGCAGGGATGAGGGAAGCAGGGATGAGGGGAGCAGGGATGATGGAAGCAGGGATGAGGGAAGCAGGGATGAGGGAAGCAGGGATGATGGAAGCAGGGATGAGGGGAGCAGGGATGATGGAAGCAGGGATGAGGGGAGCAGGGATGATGGAAGCAGGGATGAGGGGAGCAGGGAGAGCAGGGGAGAGCAGGGATGAGGGGATGAGGGGAACAGGGTGAAGGGAGCAAGGTGCATGCACAATGCTTTAGTCCATTGTGGATACACTAAAGCAGCATGTCATCATCTTCCACACACCACGGAAGAAGGCACGCACTCCCTTCTTTCTCTTCAAACAGTTGACTGACGATGATACCTCAGTCAAATGATATTGCATAATGGCCAACTCTTCATCCCCAGGGACTCCTTGGGAGGTTTCCTTCTTCTCCAGTAGTTGGTCATCCAGTCTCTCTGAACTCCAGAGGCCAGCGTGACTGTGGGTGGATGTATCGTTCGCACTCCGTGGTCCATGTTCTGGATGGCAGTGTCCTGAACCAGGGTTTCTTCTGTGTGCGATTCCTTCACATCTTCCTGCTGCAGTTCTTCCGGCTCATCAGCCATGAACACAGCCACACTGGTACCCGATTTGACCAAGACTGTGTCCTCGGTCACATCGTTTGGAGCAGTGGCCATATTTTCATGCACTTGTGGAGAAACCTCTCTCTTCTCAAGAAGTGCCCCTTCCTGCTCCTCTGAGGCGAAGAGCCGAAGGTACTTTTCTTTGACCATTTCCTGGATAGCAAAGATGACACCGTATCCGGCAGAGAAATCACTCTCATCATAGTCCATCTGGTGGAAGGACTTGGAGCGCTGGTCGAACCTCTCAAAGATGGCTTTCACAATGGATCGGGCAGCTCTAGTGCAGACGCTAAGCACAACAGTTCTTGACACAGATCCAAACTGAGAAAGGCAAGGAGCTGCTGAGTTAGTCAGAAGTTTGCCAATCTCAGCACTGGCAAGTTTACATTTGTCTTTTAGCTCTGGTTCCTCCAGGAGGAACTTGAGAGCAATGTCCACCACCTCTGGCACCAGGGACGCAGCACTCTGTTCAAGCTCCAAGAGCTCTGCTGGTTTTGTGTCCCCTTCAGAGAGTGGACCGCTGTTGATCTGAATGCCTCCGAAAATTCTTAGCAGTTTGGCGTGCATAGATGGAAGGAAGGTTTTTACATCCTCCTCTGCTGCTGGGTGGACGACTGAGACAAACATCTCAAGGCCCTCCAGTGTGACCTCCCTGCTCAACAGCTGTGAAAGCTGCTTTTCTTTGTTCAGTTCCTCCAGGAGCTCTTCTTCCATCTGAGCGAGACAGAAGTGCCTCGCTGTGGTCCAGGCCTGTCAACAACACACTTTTTAGTCACACCAGGAGCATAATGGAGCTGACAGTAGACTATTTTTACATGAAACTAAACAGTTAACATTAAAATATTGCTCTCAAGTCTCTAGATCCTCTATATTTTACGTACCAATTCAGCCATGAACAGGTCCCTTTCCCCAGTACTCTCATTTGTTTCCAGAAACCTGCAAAAATAAAAAACACTGCATTTTAAAATGCTCTAATTTAACGTGTTTCTGCCAGTGTAGCAGTTAAACCAATGATCAGTTTGACTCACTCCTCCAGGAAGCTTCTTCCTCTCAACAGCCAGGTCTTCATGTCTCTGACAGATAAATAACGTGGAACTTGCCCCCGCTGCTTCAAGAGCATAAACTGCCTCAGCATCATTTTCTGCAACACAGATTCGGTACAGTACAGTTTAACAGCTCACAGAAACACCATATTATGCAATGTAACATAAATAATGAACAGTGCACTTTTACATGTACAGGAACTTACCTCTGCTTTGTAGCAACATTGCTCTTCTACAGAGAAGCAGGATGGTCTCATCTTTTGGACTTGTTGAAAAATGATGTGGGCTTCCATGTTTGAGTTTTGAACAGGTTTGAATAAACAATTTTGCTGAACGCAGTGAACAAATGAACAACTGTCTTTTCAGAGGGACTGGATAGCTGAGCTTTCAGACACCAAGTGATGAAGAATCTACAAAAGCACCTCAAATTCACAGTGTACGGAATGTAGAACTAGGTGACATCAACACGATAATAATGGTGAAGGTTCCTTCACAGAACACAACAAAGCAAAGCATGGAACTAATATGCAAATTAGGGAATCAGCAACCAAAATGAGTGTCCTATTAGCTTTCACTAAGCCCCTTGTATTTTCATCACAAATGCATCTCTGACAGGAATTTAAGAGTTTTAAATACCACAAACTGTCAAGTGGCTGCTGATTACAGATAAATGGTTATATTATTTACCATTTAGATATCATTGTCGCAATATGTTTAAGCTTGAGTTAAAAGGATTAGGCCGGGAATACTCTTTATCTATCTTATTGTCGATAAATCACATTAAAAGACCAAAAACCAACAATGAATTGATCCTACTAACAAGTGTATAACTTTTTTGCCATTGAAAAATTTTAAAAACATCAATTAGACACAACTGCATGTTAAATACCCACTGTTCAAATTACTATTCCTGAGCACTTTCTGTGATTGGCTTTACTTTTTTATTGTTAAAGGTCCTATTGACTTTAATGTATGTGTGAAAATTACAATAACGATTACGAAATCAATTTTGAAACTAAAAGTCAGTATTGGAAGAGTGGTAAGGGGTGGTGATGGAGCAGTGGATAAGACGCATGCCTTTGGTGTGAGAGACACAGGTTCAACTCCCCGCTGTGACACGTCCACCAATATTTCCCTGAGCAAGATGCTTAAGTCCTAGTTGCTCCAGAGGCTTGCAACCTTTGACATAAATTGCAATTCAAAATTTCTTTGGATAAAAGCGTCAGCTTATGAATGAATGTAACAATTTGGTCACACCTGATGAAGGTAACAAAATACAAAACTAACCCTAAAACATTTTAATTGCACTGAGTAAGGAATATTCAATGTCTTATGGTCTATGTATGAATAAATATGTTTTGTTTGCCAAAAAGTACTTCTCAGTCACAGAAATGTGCAGCCCCAGACAGAGCTGCACTGGGACAAAAAAAAATTGGCCCTGGCATTTTTGGCCCAGGCGGCCCACCAAAATCGGTCAGACACCCCTCACCAATACACCATCCTTTTTCCTTGTGTCCTCGCGTTGTGTGTGTGAACACTTGCAGCGAATGTACTCACACGAGGAAAGCGCTGCGAGGAGAAAATTCGCAATTGGTCTGAATGCCGCATAATACTTAAGGAAAATGCGATAAACACGGTGTGTGAGAGCGGTAGACTGCTAATATTAGTGAGTTGAAGTCCAGCTAGTAAGACACCATCCCTGCCATGCTCAGCAGAGCCCCCATGTCCCAACAACAGCACCATTTGAAATGGCTTCTGTAGACTATATTCACCTTGAAAAAAGCAGGGGAGGGTATGAGTTTTAGTGATTGACAACTTCATGAAATATACCCAAGCCTACCCAACCCGTAACAAATCAGGTAAAATTTTGAATGACTTTGCGCTCAAATTTGGCTTCCCTGCTAAAATACATCACGATCAAGGAAAATAATTTGAGAACCAGTAATTCAGACAGTTGCAAAAGTACACTGGTGTGGCCAACTCCAAAACACAAGGGAACCCAGCCAAAGATTTAATCGCACCTTGTTATCGATGCTGCGGACCTTGGATGAGGAGTAAAAGGGAAATTGGAGTGACTATGTGAATAAAGTGTACATGCTTACAACTGCACCACCAGCAAGGCAACAGAATACTCTGTTTTCTTTTTGTTTTTGGTTGAAAGCCCCATTTGCCAATTGACTTGATCTTTAGGATTGATGAAGAGAAGGACGTAATTCAATGAAAGAAGCATATGATATTGCATCCAGAACCATTACAAAGACTAGGACAAGAGGAAAAATATACTATGATCAGAGGCAGAGCTCAGTGCTTTCTCCAGATGACCGTGTCCTTGTGAATATGTCAGAGCGTAGAGGACCAGGCAAATTACACTCATATTGGGAAGATCAGATACATGTGGTGGTCTCAAAAGGGCAAAGACAACCCAGTTTATGAGGTGAATCCCGAACGTGGCACAGGGAAAAGCAGAATCCTCCATCGCAATATGTTAATGCCATGCCATGCAATGCTTTGCCACTGGAGGAACCAGCCCAAAACATGGCGCGAGGACAAAATCCTCATATCCATCAAAAAAAGACAAATACAGGAAACATCAGAGGACTCTGAGAGCTCAGATGAGAAGACACATTACTGGGCTCATAGACTGAGACACCACCACCAGCCTGGACAACAAAATGGTGCACCTCAGATCACTCCTGAACACGCATTTACATCTTTATGAACTTTAAAATCCAGGCTGGAAAGATTAGGCTATTAGTTTTTCATCCAAACATGATCTTGAACATGACCGCTTTTATGATCAATCTGTCATCGGTATGTACAGAGAGTTATCTCTGTACATCGAGGATTTATCCTCAGCACAGAATAAAATCAATCAGTAACACTGTGACATTTGCACTGAAAACACTTACTGTGGGCTACATTACTACAGTAATCACTGTTTAAACTAATCTGTAAACTAGAAAACTGATCAATGAACAGTAGCCCAATCTTTCATATTGTAGTCGCACTGATTGGAACATTCCTATCGTAGTTATCATACTGGGATGACTGTGGTGAAGCTGAAACAAATCTTTCATTATTAGCTGCATATATTCTGAATGTGTTTTGACAGCATTAATAAAATTAAACCAATTGGGTGTGACTGACTTTACAATCACATGTTTATGATTAAACTGTGGCTTATATTTGATCTATACCTATTTTCATAATCAGGTAGCCAATTGACATGGTATCTAGTCCCGTCGGGTTAGGCCTACAGCTAATTAAATATAGCCTTCCTATTTAAAATTTAATGTAATGGGCTGTAGGAGAATTCCAGTACTTTCTTTCATTCAGGAAATTCCAGTGTGGTAAATGATGAATGAGAAACGCTGTATAGTAGCCTAATAATGTTAAAGTATTGATCCTTCCTCCACCCCTGCGTTTTAGAGCCTATCATGGTCCGCTTTGGCAGCATTCATATTTCTAGCTCCACCCGATTAAAATGGAGGCTCTGCCTTTATTTACCCGTTGCCATGGTGAATTGTAGTATCGGAGCTACATTGATGCTGGCTTTTTTTTATCCCCACGCATGCGCTTCAATCAGGCTCAACATACTCAGAGTCGATTGAACTTATTCTGATCAGCTGTTGTGGAACCGAAAACTCAGAGCTTCCCACCTCAGGCTCAATCAACCCAGAGCTCAGGGAGAAGCTCAGTATGTTAAGCCTGCTTTCTGAAACAGGGCCCTGTTCTGTTGGATCACCTTGCTTTGTTTGGACTGTTTATTTTGTAAAGCCTCAGCTCAGCCATTCTGCCTGTAAGTGTGCTCACCTTTAGTTTGTTTAATAAATCCTCTGAACTGTACCTGCTCTGTGTCCTGCATTTAGGTCCACCAACCTTTTCAACCACCACACCCAACTCTGACATTATTAGTGTTGACTATTTTTAAAAGAGACATTAAAAAGCACAATAAAAACAACCAAAAGTAAACAAACATGGCAAATGATGTTTATTTTGTTTTTTTTTTAACAACCTTTCACTGGGTTTTACACCTTCCATCTCCCTTATGAGACAGATGCCTGCTTGCAATCCCAGCTGCATCTGTCACAGCTCCGAGGCTGGAGTTCTCATAGAACTGCCTCGGACAGGATCCAGACTGCAGCCCCGAGCTTCTGCACACATAAATTTTCTTCTTTTTTTGGTTTGTTTTGTTAATTTGTTTTCTAGTCCCTTTTACGATGTCTGTTGCTGGGTCTAGTGCCCCACTGTGATTGGAATTGATGATCTGTGCTGGGCATCTACAGGGTGTCATATTTTGGATGGTGGTGTAAAAACAGGTTGCTCTCCTTTTATTGTATATCCACAGCTTGACTCTGTACAAGGCTGGGTCCGTGTCAGCACACTGCCTCCCTTTCCGTGGCGAGACTGCACTGGGTGACATTCTGTAGTGGTGTGTATACTCAACTTTGACACTGCATGGTATTTTGTAGAGAATAGTTTAGATGTTAATTGTGTTGGGTCTTCTTCTGTCTCCCAGAGTCGCTGATTGGGGTGGTGTGGTTTATTTGGATCACCTTTCAACTTAGGAAAATGAAAGATATGAACACAAACTGCCAGTATTGGGCATATCCGATCCATTTAACGTTACAGCATCCGCTGCCGCATTTCTACCGTTAAAGTAGGGCTGGGCAGTATATAGGTATATAATGTATACCAATATAATTTCAAAAGAAATATGAAATTAGACCATACCGTTTATACCGATATAGTTTGATGTTGAGGTGACTAATTTGTTTCGTAAAGTCCTGCAAGCGTTTGCTCCTCTCTCTCCCTCATTGCGCAGCCCCGCCCCTCCTTCTGCATCTGCACTCAGCCGTCTACTCACAAACTCTCAACAAGATCCATTGTGAAAGCCAACTTTGATTGAGAGTGAACTGACTTGAAAAAAGAAAAGCACGGCTAAGACAGTGTTTCGCACATATACACTTACACCATGCAATATGAGTGTAATTTGCCTGGTCCTCTACGCTCTGACATATTCACAAGGACACGGTCATCTGGAGAAAGCACTGAGCTCTGCCTCTGATCATAGTATATTTTTCCTCTTGTCCTAGTCTTTGTTATGGTTCTGGATGCAATATCATATGCTTCTTTCATTGAATTACGTCCTTCTCTTCATCAATCCTAAAGATCAAGTCAATTGGCAAATGGGGCTTTCAACCAAAAAAAAAAAGAAATCAGAGTATTCTGTTGCCTTGCTGGTGGTGCAGTTGTAAGCATGTACACTTTATTCACATAGTCACTCCAATTTCCCTTTTACTCCTCATCCAAGGTCCGCAGCATCGATAACAAGGTGCGATTAAATCTTTGGCTGGGTTCCCTTGTGTTTTGGAGTTGGCCACACCAGTGTACTTTTGCAACTGTCTGAATTACTGGTTCTCAAATTATTTTCCTTGATCGTGATGTATTTTAGCAGGGAAGCCAAATTTGAAAGTTTGAAATTTCAAAGTCATTCAAAATTTTACCTGATTTGTTACGGGTTGGGTAGGCTTGGGCAAATTTCATGAAGTTGTTTAATCACTAAAACTGATACCCTCCCCTGCTTTTTTCAAGGTGAACATAGTCTACAGAAACCATTTCAAATTCTGTTGTGGGGACATGGGACATGGGGGCTCTGCTGAGCATGGCAGGGATGGTGTCTTACTAGCTAGACTTCAACTCACTAACATTAGCAGTCTACCGCTCTCACACACCGTAAACGTCGTAGTTGTCAGAGCAGAATCCGACTACGGGTGTTTATTTGTTTGTTTACAGGTGCAACACATGCTCAGCGTCATATCCAGAGGTTGTCTTTGGGAAATATGTAAAGAGTGCTGCCAGCATTGCTGCAGAGGTTGAAGGGGTGGGTGGTCAGCCTGTCAGTGCTCAGACCATATACCACACACTGCCTGTCATCCCAGCAGTAAGCCTCTTCTAAAGATGATGCACAAGAAAGCCCGCAAACAGTTTGCTGAAGACAAGCAGACTAAGGACATGGATTACTGGAACCATGTGCTGTGGTCTGATGAGACCAAGGTAAATTTATTTGGTTCAGATGGTTTCAAGCATGTGTGGCGGCAACCAGGTGAGGAGTACAAAGACAAGTGTGTCTTGCCTACAGTCAAGCATGGTGGTGGGAGGGTCATGGTCTGGGGCCAGGGCTGGACGCACCTTTGGGGCCAGTGTGACGTAAAGTATGTATTTATATAACTGTTTTTAAAAATGAGCCAACGATTTTCTATACTGACACTGGGCCGGTCCAATCACATCTCTTACTAGCCCCCACCCCCTCTGCTCACTGTTTCTTGCGCTACGGCTGCCGCCAAATGCGCGAAAATAACCGCGTTAGTGAGTGACAAAGTGACAGGGCCGAGGGAGAGAGAGAGCAGGAAGAGAGTGGAGGTGAAGCGGTAAGCATGGAGTAGCTCAGCCTGTAGGGAGGGAGGGTCATTTACACTGGGGACATGTAGGCTACCCACCACTTTTAGAAAGCATTTGTTAAAAATATTCCTGAAAAATAGCTTGAACCAAGAAATGTTAATTAACAAATAAAAATGCTATGAAAAAGGTTTATTTGCACAATAAGCTTGCAATGCAATTTAAATATAGAAGAAAACTGTGTTGTCCAAAAAAAGTAACTTAAGGTAAAAACAATAATAAGCTACTGATTACTGCATTATATTATATTTTTATGTTCTGAATTGTCACCTGCCACCAATCCTGCCCCAATCTTGTGCAACGTCTTGTTTCGTCACACACTTAATCTAAGCCCTTAAATGGAAGGATGGTGTATTGGTGAGGGGTGTCTGACCGATTTTGGTGGGCCGCCTGGGCCAAAAATGCCAGGGCCAATTTTTTTTTGTCCCAGTGCAGCTCTGTCTGGGGCTGCACATTTCTGTGACTGAGAAGTACTTTTTGGCAAACAAAACATATTTATTCATACATAGACCATAAGACATTGAATATTCCTTACTCAGTGCAATTAAAGTGTTTTAGGGTTAGTTTTGTATTTTGTTACCTTCATCAGGTGTGACCAAATTGTTACATTCATTCATAAGCTGACGCTTTTATCCAAAGAAATTTTGAATTGCAATTTATGTCAAAGGTTGCAAGCCTCTGGAGCAACTAGGACTTAAGCTCTTGCTCAGGGAAATATTGGTGGACGTGTCACAGCGGGGAGTTGAACCTGTGTCTCTCACACCAAAGGCATGCGTCTTATCCACTGCTCCATCACCACCCCTTACCACTCTTCCAATACTGACTTTTAGTTTCAAAATTGATTTCGTAATCGTTATTGTAATTTTCACACATACATTAAAGTCAATAGGACCTTTAACAATAAAAAAGTAAAGCCAATCACAGAAAGTGCTCAGGAATAGTAATTTGAACAGTGGGTATTTAACATGCAGTTGTGTCTAATTGATGTTTTTAAAATTTTTCAATGGCAAAAAAGTTATACACTTGTTAGTAGTTGGTTTTTGGTCTTTTAATGTGATTTATCGACAATAAGATAGATAAAGAGTATTCCCGGCCTAATCCTTTTAACTCAAGCTTAAACATATTCCGACAATGATTCTAAATGGTAAATAATATAACCATTTGTCTGTAATCAGCAGCCACTTGACAGTTTGTGGTATTTAAACTCTTAAATTCCTGTCAGAGATGCATTTGTGATGAAAATACAAGGGGCTTAGTGAAAGCTAATAGGACACTCATTTTGGTTGCTGATTCCCTAATTTGCATATTAGTTCCATGCTTTGCTTTGTTGTGTTCTGTGAAGGAACCTTCACCATTATTATCGTGTTGATGTCACCTAGTTCTACATTCCGTACACTGTGAATTTGAGGTGCTTTTGTAGATTCTCATCACTTGGTGTCTGAAAGCTCAGCTATCCAGTCCCTCTGAAAAGACAGTTGTTCACTTGTTCACTGCGTTCAGCAAAATTGTTTATTCAAACCTGTTCAAAACTCAAACATGGAAGCCCACATCATTTTCAACAAGTCCAAAAGATGAGACCATCCTGCTTCTCTGTAGAAGAGCAATGTTGCTACAAAGCAGAGGTAAGTTCCTGTACATGTAAAAGTGCACTGTTCATTATTTATGTTACATTGCATAATATGGTGTTTCTGTGAGCTGTTAAACTGTACTGTACCGAATCTGTGTTGCAGAAAATGATGCTGAGGCAGTTTATGCTCTTGAAGCAGCGGGGGCAAGTTCCACGTTATTTATCTGTCAGAGACATGAAGACCTGGCTGTTGAGAGGAAGAAGCTTCCTGGAGGAGTGAGTCAAACTGATCATTGGTTTAACTGTTACACTGGCAGAAACACGTTAAATTAGAGCTTTTTAAAATACAGTGTTTTTTATTTTTGCAGGTTTCTGGAAACAAGAGAGTACTGGGGAAAGGGACCTGTTCATGGCTGAATTGGTACGTAAAATATAGAGGATCTAGAGACTTGAGAGCAATATTTTAATGTTAACTGTTTAGTTTCATGTAAAAATAGTCTACTGTCAGCTCCATTATGCTCCTGGTGTGACTAAAAAGTGTGTTGTTGACAGGCCTGGACCACAGCGAGGCACTTCTGTCTCGCTCAGATGGAAGAAGAGCTCCTGGAGGAACTGAACAAAGAAAAGCAGCTTTCACAGCTGTTGAGCAGGGAGGTCACACTGGAGGGCCTTGAGATGTTTGTCTCAGTCGTCCACCCAGCAGCAGAGGAGGATGTAAAAACCTTCCTTCCATCTATGCACGCCAAACTGCTAAGAATTTTCGGAGGCATTCAGATCAACAGCGGTCCACTCTCTGAAGGGGACACAAAACCAGCAGAGCTCTTGGAGCTTGAACAGAGTGCTGCGTCCCTGGTGCCAGAGGTGGTGGACATTGCTCTCAAGTTCCTCCTGGAGGAACCAGAGCTAAAAGACAAATGTAAACTTGCCAGTGCTGAGATTGGCAAACTTCTGACTAACTCAGCAGCTCCTTGCCTTTCTCAGTTTGGATCTGTGTCAAGAACTGTTGTGCTTACGTCTGCACTAGAGCTGCCCGATCCATTGTGAAAGCCATCTTTGAGAGGTTCGACCAGCGCTCCAAGTCCTTCCACCAGATGGACTATGATGAGAGTGATTTCTCTGCCGGATACGGTGCCATCTTTGCTATCCAGGAAATGGTCAAAGAAAAGTACCTTCGGCTCTTCGCCTCAGAGGAGCAGGAAGGGGCACTTCTTGAGAAGAGAGAGGTTTCTCCACAAGTGCATGAAAATATGGCCACTGCTCCAAACGATGTGACCGAGGACACAGTCTTGGTCAAATCGGGTACCAGTGTGGCTGTGTTCATGGCTGATGAGCCGGAAGAACTGCAGCAGGAAGATGTGAAGGAATCGCACACAGAAGAACCCTGGTTCAGGACACTGCCATCCAGAACATGGACCACGGGTGCGAACAGATACATCCACCCACAGTCACGCTGGCCTCTGGAGTTCAGAGAGACTGGATGACCAACTACTGGAGAAGAAGGAAACCTCCCAAGGAGTCCCTGGGGATGAAGAGTTGGCCATTATGCAATATCATTTGACTGAGGTATCATCGTCAGTCAACTGTTTGAAGAGAAAGAAGGGAGTGCGTGCCTTCTTCCGTGGTGTGTGGAAGATGATGACATGCTGCTTTAGTGTATCCACAATGGACTAAAGCATTGTGCATGCACCTTGCTCCCTTCACCCTGTTCCCCTCATCCCCTCATCCCTGCTCTCCCTGCTCCCCTCATCCCTGCTTCCATCATCCCTGCTCCCCTCATCCCTGCTTCCATCATCCCTGCTTCCATCATCCCTGCTCCCCTCATCCCTGCTTCCCTCATCCCTTCTCCCCCTGCTCCCCTCATCCCTTCACCTCCTTCTCCCTTCTGGATGCAGCTCAAGTTCATCAAATTGGTTACCAGAGCCAATATCCCCACTTGTTCAGTGGACCCCATGCCTACTATCATGGTCAAGGCATGCCTCTCTAACCTCTGTCCCATCACGGTGGACATCATAAACACTTCTCTGGTATCTGGCTCGGTACCCTCCTGCTTCAAAACAGCTGCCGTTACTCCTATTCTCAAAAAGCCCAGTTTGGACACGGATGACCTCAACAACTACCGTCCGATCTCCAACCTTCCCTTCATGGTCTCAGTTCCACTGTTTGCTGATGACACAGCTGTATATCAGCACCAAACTATCCACTCAGCTTTCCCCTCTGTCACTTGTTAACTGTCTGAAATAAAAACCTGGATGTCATCCAATCTACTCAAGCTGAAGAGCAGCAAAACGGAGCTAATGGTAGTGGCTCCCAAGACGCTGCTCCTGAGGGAGGTGATCTACTCCTCAAAGTGGATGGTTGCTCCATCTCTCCATCCAAGAAGTCCGCAACCTTGGTGTCATCTTGGACTCCACCCTTTCCTTCCAGTCACATGTCAAAATTATTACCAAATCGCTTTCTACCACCTCAAAAACATCCAGTCTCTTGACCATCACTCTCAGACTCTGTGGCAGAGTCTCTCATCCATGCTTTCATCACCTCCCGCCGGACTACTGTAACGGTGTCCTGTATGGGGTACCCAGCAAGGTCCTGGACAGGCTACATATGTCCAGAACTCGGCTGCCAGGGTTCTCACCCAAACCTGCGGTCCCCGACAAGGGTGCTCTCTGTCCCCCACACCAGACTGCGGACTTTTCGGGACAGAGCCTTCAGTGTCGCAGCCCCACCCTCTGGAAGTCCATCCCCACAGAGATCCGAAATGCTCCCTCTCTGGACCTTCAAAAAAACTCCTAAAAACCCAGCTCTTCACAAATCAACCTGAATGACCTTTTATTGCTCGTCTCTGCAATTATGTGTAAAGCGTCCGGGTCTCGTTAAGGCGCTATATAAATACAAGTTATTGTATTTATCATTATTATTATTATTATCCCTGCTCCCCCATCCCTTCATCCCTCATCCTTCATCCCTGCTCCCCTCATCCCTTCATCCCGCCCCTCCTCCACTTATCCCTTCCTTCCAATCAGGAGCACAGCTCTCATGTCTCATCTAGGGACCGTCTGGGGGGGCTTGAAAAAACTCAGGTGAAAAACACTTCCAAGACAGAACCCCAAACGGAGTCTCCTCCACCGGTCTGTACACCCTCCCAGACCAGCCTAAAGAGAGGACATCCTTCTTCTACCATCATCCTTCCCTCTATATGCATTAATCCATCCACCATAATCAATGCATTCCAAATTTGCAGTACGAACATGTACAATGTGCTTGTGAAAAAGAAGGGAGTGCGTGCCTTCTTCTGTGCTGGCTGGAAGATGATGACATGCTGCTTTAGTGCATCCACTAAGGGCTGAATCTCAGCAATCTCTTACAATAAGTTTTAAATACTGTCTGGCGCCATGCCTCGATTTGAGAATCTGGCTTGTTTAATTACAATAAAATCCATGGATTACTTTATTTCAGCATTATTCATTTAGTCTTTTTAGTGTTTGTCTGTTGTTTGAATAACAAAACTAAATCTATACCATTAAGTCTGAACCAGAGCTGGAAGACAAGTTGCCAGTGCTGAGCTTAGCAAAACTACATGACAGTGGTAGTTCAACATGGCACCTCATGGTAAAGGACTCTGAGGATCTGAAAAAAAGAAATGCTGCTACATAAAGATAGCCTAGGCTATAAGGCAAGGCAAGTTATTTGTATAGCACATTTCAACAACAAGGTCATTCAAAGTGCTTTACATAAAACATAAAGCCACAGGGAAATATAAAAAAAGTTTAAAAGCAGCATAGGGAAATTTCAAAAAATACACATTAAAAGTTACAGTGCAGTGTACAATCAGGGTTAAAAGAGTTAAATGGAAAATAAATACTGGAAGGTTTGACTGTTCAAGAAGATTGCCAAGATCCGAAATGAGCTGCAGCACGGTGGCCAAGACCAACAGCGGTTCAACAGAAGGGTTCAACAAAGAACAAGGCTCACCCTGATCAACCAGTCGAAGTTGAGTGCACATGTGTTACATCACATCAGACACAGCGCATTAGTGGTGTAGGAAAACCATTTTTATTTCTTCACCGGCAGGACTGGCAAAACATACACAAACTGTCCGTCAAGCAGCACCGGGAACACACACACTCTTAATCCGACCAGGGCTACGTCTAATAACTGCCACTTCTTCTAATGTGGCTTTCTGACATATTGAGGGGATGAGGGGAG
>NW_024040041.1:30579920-30595007 GCF_014851395.1 Micropterus salmoides | reverse complement strand
AACTGAAGAGTGTAGTTTTTATTGATCATGTTTATTGTTCTCTGTGGTTGCAGTTACATGTCAGTCAGGTGAACTTTAACCCGTTCAGAGTGACCTTTAAAACAATGTCAGGTGTAACTGTGACCTTACTGATCACCCTGTGTGTCTTGTAAACAGAAAGATAGTCCCAACACAAATCAATGAAAACCTCTGATTACACCAGTGTAGCAGAGGCTGATACAAACAACGAGTAAAGAGAGACTGAGTTTGTCTTTTGATCACCCGTCAGTATGTTGTGTTGGTGCCACTGTGTTGGTTTGCCGCCAGCCAGATGTGCCGGACCGTCGGTTACTGGGAGCGTGTGCTCTGTTTTGTAGGTGGTCCAGTACTCAGATGGATCCCGTGGATTGGTGATCTCTCTGACGGCCAGGCCACTGGGCCACTTAGTACCGGGCCAAGTTTTCCACCTTCAGGTCGGTCCTCTGGAGCAAAACAGAGAAACAGAAGGGTGTGAGAGACCAAGGCAGAAAAAGTCAGGTGTTTCTTAAAAAGGGGGTTTTTATATACTGAATAAACTACTTACTTAACTACCAGTGGTGCAGATACATCCTATACATCCAATCAATAGAAAGACTATAAACATCCACAGGGAACCTTTAATGGAGCACCAGAGTCAATATTTAACATTTAATAAAGAAATTTTAAAATTAATCTGATTTAAACAGTGTTCTGACTAAGAATCTGGCTTCTCTAAATCCCCCCAAAATTATATATTTTTATATTGTGTACAACAATGACTATAGGCATCTGAAATCCACATCAGCATCCACTATATTTACCTATTCCTGTTACATCTTGGTAAGAGAGATCAAGCCCTCTTGTGAAGATGATTCAGTAATCTCCCAGTTAGTTGGAGACAAACAACAAAAAACAAATCAGATACGCTAATCATATCAAATATTTCACCAAAGAAAGAACCTAAATAAAACACTTTTAAACAACTCAAGAGCTGCCTGAAACCATACAACACATTAAAGGGATGCATGGAGGGATGTTTTCCAGACGCTGTAACCGTACCGGAGTGATGTGTTTGGGCCCGTGCACCTCTTTACTGTGTGACTGCAGGGGGCCCTGCAGGGGGCCCTGCAGGGGGCCCTGCAGCTCTGTGGTGCTGTTACTGAGATCCAGCCTGGTCTGATGCTGTGAGGGGAAGCTGGGATCCCTCAGGTGGAAGACGAGAGGACGTCCGTCTGCTGACCTTCCAGAATAACTCTGACAAACATGAAGAGGCCGCCGCAGACTGAGTATCATCCCCAAACGTATCTGACTCCAACATTAGTTAGTTACAGCGGGCTGACCTGGGTGTGGGTGGTGGCGTAGCAGGGTGCTGTGTCGCCCAAGTTTAGGGTGCTCTGATGCAGATGCCTCGGCCTGGAGGTCTTTGCTTTACTTTGACACGGCCAACCACGGTGGGCCAACGTCTGGTCACTGTCCATCCGACGTGTCACGTCTACACCTCAGCCAAAGCTTCTGAGGGTTTCTTTTCTTACCTGAACTACAGAATATAAACCAGAAGTATAATTACTGATGCTTTAGGAAATTTACCATATTAAATCCCTTTCATGCATGACTTATGACAGCCTTTGTCAGAATTTTTTTCCTATGTGTTTTTATTACTCTTTAGGCATGCAAAATAAAATTAGAAATAGATTTTTTTTACATGTCCACTGAGGTGGACAGCGTGGACAGGCTTTAACTGAATAAATATTTATTTAACAAACCAATGAATTAAATGATATAGTATGTGAAAACTATGTTTTTAATGCTGTTAAACTAATGGGGTCACATATTTTAACATATACAGTTTAATGCAATGCAAAAACGTTGAGCCTCACTTCTGACTCCTCAGCCTCTTTCTCAGCATCCTCAGCTCCACTGTCACTGCTGCTAGCATTTGGGGTTTCTCCTATTTCTGGCAGCCATTCATCATCACTGCCACTAGTATTAGGTGCGTTTGACTTCATTCGGCGCTGCGCAGCACTGATTTAACGTGATGCATGCTGGGCTTGAAATAAGGCATGCTGATTAGAAATTGTGTCCGACTTTTGTCAGAGTTGCTAAACGTCACCATGTCACATGACATTAAAACCTCACGGGAGCAAGGCGACCGCAGTTGCTTTTCCACAGCTGCACCAAGTCGGAACCACACTTTTGCTTGGTCTCGCGACATTTTTCTACGTAAATGCCACGAGATCAGTCATAGTAAGCTCACGCAGGTAGAATGTGTCCTACTTGACGGCGGCGCTTTTATTCCCCGCCCCTGCAGTCACCTGTATGGAGGACCGATCCTGACACAGGCAGAAATGCATACAGAAATGTAAAAAGGACAGGCAGAAATAAATACCATGGGTTAAAATAAATAAGGTAAAAAAATACAAAGGAAGAATAAAATAGACAAAAATATTAAAACACACACATAAATAAATACATTTAAAAAATAAGTAATTAATAAATAACGTTGAAGATTATAACGGAGAATAAATAAATAAGGTAATTATTACAAAGGTGAATAAGTAAAGGCACTAATTAAAATATATACGTTTATGTCTCCTTGTAGAATTTAATTACTACCTACATTTATTTATTTACTTTATTTTTTGTGTATTTAATTGGATGCTTATTTATTTATTGAGCATTCATTTATTTCTGTATTTATTTCTGACTGTGTCAGGATCGGTCCTCCATACACCTGCAGCTCACGTTAGACTATCAAGTCAGCGAAAGTCTGCTGCCGTCATCTCGAACGCGCCTAATATCCTGACTTGATTCTGATTGAATCTGCTCTGCTATCCTGAATGCCTTTCTATTACTTACTGCAAGACACTAAATGATACTCACATAATGGAACTAATCTGCACAAAATATTGTTTTTGTTACAAAAACTGCAAGTGTAACATAAAACCATCTTGGTTTTGACGAATTTAAGTTGCACTTACAACGGCTCACCAGAGGGTGGCAGTGTATGGCATGACACACTAGCGTCCACTGATGTGCAACTATCAGAACCTCTGCCCATTCAAGTGAATGGCTTTTGAATAGCTGTCCACTGTGGTGAGCACTATGCGTGAAAGGGATTTATATAAATTTGAAGTTGCAATTAGGAAAGGTGGGGCTTATTGTTTTCACTATATAAAGCCAGGTGATATTCACCAAGTGATCAATACAGTTTTAAAAATCAAACATCATAATTAATTTGTTTATTAAATTTTCTAATATTAATCAGACAAAAAAGTTAAAGTTACATAACATTTCCCTCTGAATTAGGCGAAACCTTCATCGTCTGCTCTGTTGTTACTTACCTGAGATAAGTCAGGCTGCTTCTGTGGAAACTTTGCTGTCACGGTGACGGGAAAACAAGAACGCTGCGGTGAGACTTTACACTACTGCACTACACAACTTGTATTGTGAACATCAGATTCTGGAGGCCTGCTTTGTTCTGCCTCATTGAAAAGTCTATATACGTACTAAAGGTACTAGGCTTGGGTACTTCCATGTACATGTCTTTAAAAGGCACTTTGAAACTGCCTTTTGTCTGGATAAGTCTTTTATAAATGTGGCTTATCTAATTATTTATTATTTATTTGATTTGATTTGAATCAGCACTTCATGTTTCTATCAAGATATTATTTTCTTTTGTTGAGGAAAAATTTTTTACTTAATTTTACTCGTGCATATTTGTTGTAAAAAGATTTTATCATAATAGTTTTGAATGTTCTACCTCTAATTTGTGCAGTAATCCACTTTTTTTGTTTGTTCTGACCATAAAGAATAATTTATAACCACGTTTTAACCATCTGGTTTCGTCAACTTTCACTCAGGAGCAAAAATTAGCCTTGATGTTCTGTTGTGGTAACGTTACACTTCCCTAAAACTACAGGTCTCTCAAGATGTAGCTCTCAGACGACAAAAGTAGCAATTTCTATATTTTTATTTCTTTATATTGCATAAATAAGTTTTACAAATCAAAGTGCTCCTATAGATCAAGAGTGCATTTGTACACAATTATTCTTCCAATTTGATTATGATCATATACCACCTCATGCCCCCTCCTCCAAACATACACAAACATGATCACCATTACACGAAAAGACCATGCAGAAACAAACAAACAAACAAACAAAGCAAAACAAAAAACCCCACACAATCTCACATAATCACACAAACACTCACTCAAGGGAAGCAGCTTTGTTCACATACAGTGTGTTATAATATTATTAGTTACAAACAGACGTTAAACATTACAATTTTGAGCTGATATATTCATGTACTTCTGAAGTTTAATTTGTGAATCAACCTCAATACATATATAATATTAATAATAAAAGTATAATAACCTTTCAAGAGGGATTTCATTCAGGAGTTTTTCAAAGCAAAGTGACACATCCGGGGGCTCCTCAGCAACCCACATCTGAAGAAGACTTAACCTTCCAGCGTACCAGCAGATTCTCAATATATCCTTGTACCTGCTGACAGCCTGCTTTGTTGTGTCATCTACATTTACTTATTTGGCACACGCTTTTATCTAAAGCAAATCTCATTTCAGGAACAACATACAAGCATTAACAGAGCATCAATACAGCAGGAGATCTACAAGTGACAATACTTGTAAGAGCTATTACCGCATACAGCATCAACGGGTAAATACTTAAGGGAAGAAGAAGTAGGGGAAGTAGTTAATGAATAGTGCAATCAATACAAGAGAACTGTAAGAAGAAGAGCGGCACAGGAAGTGCATGTTAGAGTTTGGAGGTGTTATGAGAGGAAGTGTTCTCTGAAGAGTTTTCAGGAGTTTCTTGAAGCCCCTGCTCTGATGGCACGTGGTAGCTCGTTGACACAGATGAGAACAGCCGGGACTGGGATTGCTTTGTGTGGCCAAGGGGGAACATAAACTTGTGTTATGGAGTTTAGGTGACGTTAGATGTGTGCAGACCCAGCAGTCACTCTATAGGCTATATCCTAATCCTAAAATACAAATGCCTGGGTTTAATGTTGACTTGCAAGCGATAAAAACCATCAATTCTCATTTTAAGATCACTCCAAAATTGCACAATCTTTAGGCATTCCCAGGAAGCATGAAAGTAAAAAGTAGCATTGTTGATACTAAACCGGTGGGAGGCAGCAATGCGCTAAACAGTCTGCCGGAGGAGAAGAAGAGGAGCTACGCTGCTGCCCGCCCCCTTGTGTCCGCAGGAGGAACTGCAGTAACCGGGCTGTGAAGCTGCCCCGGTCCCCGGTGTCCCTTCATCCATCTCAGTCCGTAAACAACGCGCTGGTTGATCAATTGCTTTATAGGTTAAAGGCCGTTTCATCGAAATGTCGTCTAACGGTAAGATTCAGTACAAAACGTCGTTTAAAACCAGTGAAGGTTAAAAAGCTCGTGAGCTAATACTTAAATATCTTCACCAAGACGCAACGTTAACTTAACCGGCGAGCTAAGTTAGCTAATGTCAAGACGCTAATTAACGTTATGTTTATATTAACGTTACTGTTTGAAGGCCGGACGTTTTCACATATTCAAATCACTCGGTTACATTAGAGAAGGAGAGAAGCAGAAGGAGAAGGAGCTGCCCGAGTGGAGGAAAAACCTACCGGCGAGCTAACAGTTAGCATGAAGCTAAGTCGGTCGCTTGTGCTACTGACCCAGTTTGAGAGATGGCGGCTCCGCCTCTCTGCCTCTCTGCCTCTCTGCTGCTCTCAGGCTGCGGGTTTAACTCGGTTCGGTTCAGATGATGTTTAACATTAACGCTTATTATTCTTATTAACGAAAGCACATCACGTTAAACTCAACAAAACGGCGTTAAATTAAAGAAAGCTGCTTGAAAATTTGGCTCGGGATGCATCAAACCACGTTTCGTAACAGCTTCATCTGTATTACAGTTATTATTAGACTGCTGGTTGGTCCCATTTTATTTATGTGTAACAATAACAGACTATAAAACGTGTCTCATTTCATTTCTTTTGCGTAGCTCATATTTGCCAAACAGGAACCAGCATACAACTGGATGTTATTATTATTATTTAATCATATGTTGAGGGTGATTCCGGTGTGAGTGAAGCTCTGTATCATTTGGATTACTCTTATTAGATATGTGCTTTACTAAAAAAGACTAATCTAATGCGTATGTATATATTTAACACTCAGTTTTGTTTATTCCATAGATTATTCCCAGACGTCTGCCCAGGGGTAAGTAATGTTATACTCAATCATAAACCAGTTCTTTTCCAATATGGGGAGTTTATGCATGAGATTTTTAAGACTTGTTTACGTATATCAATATCATACTTCCTGTATAATACGTCAAGAGCTCCTATCTTTCTCATATAAACACCTCGACTACAAACATACATTTGGGTTAAGGCAAGGTTTGTATATTCTTGGTAAGTTATGGAAAAGCGATGTGTTCATGTTTGGATGTTTTATTTTTTTTTTACCTCTTGCAGCTATGGGTCCTACGGTGGTGGAGGAGGTGGTGGTGGTGGAGGCGGCGGCGGCGGTGCTAACCAGGGCTATGGTCAGTCTTCTGGTCAGAGTTATAGCCAGCAGGGCTATGGAGGCTACAACCAGAGCTCTGACAGCAGCTCCGGCTCTTACAACCAGGGAGGATATAGCAGCTATGGTCAGCCCCCGTCAGGTAGAGGAAGATTCAATAACGGCCCGAAACCACGCTGTTCTTCTGTTGCACACTGTGGTGTAACTTTAATTCCATGTGCTGCTGTATCCTTTCTTCTCCCAGGAGGATACAGCTCTCCGCCCTCTAACCAGGGGGGCGGCAGCGGCGGCGGTGGTGGTTATAATCATTCCAGTCAGCCCTATAGCTCTGGAGGCTACAACAGCAGCAACCAGCCTTCCAACATGAGCTACAACCAGCAGTCATCATTCTCTGGGTACAGCCAGCAGCCACCTTCCTCTTCCTCCTCTGCAGGGTAAGACACAGTCAGCTTCTGCTTCTCTACTTTTAATTTGTTATGCCCCATTTGGACAGTAAAGTAGAAATTACGGAGGGATGTAGGTGATGAAATATGAGCATAAACGGGCTAACTAATTTTCACTCATCAGGAATTTATTCTTTCTATAGCAGATAACCAAGTTACACTAGCCATCAGGAAATTCCTCTAAGTTTAACTGGACTTCCTAAACACTGATTTATTTATAAATCACCATATTAAAACCCTGTTAAATATGCAGTCAGAACGCATGTATGACTCACAGCTCACAGTTACCTGTTGTCGTAGTACTGAAACGTACTTTCTGGCATGCGATTCCTTCTGATGCACATTAGTCAGGTATAGCAGCTGTCTGAGGAACTAACGGAACGATTTGTCAATGTAAACAGAGCTAAAAGATGCAAAAAGATCTCTATGAAGGGGTGTAGATGTGTGTAGCTTTGGTTGATGTGTTATCTGCTTCTCTTCTCCCCACCTTCAACAGATATGAAGGTAACTCGCAGGCCCCTGGCTACAACCAGCCACCGAGCAGTGGACAGAGTGGAGGTGGTTACGGCAGCAGTGGCGGTCAGACTGGTGGCTATGGGGGCAGCGGGAGCCACCAACAACACCCCAACACGGAGGAGGAGGTCACTACAACCAGCCTCCAAGCTACAACTCCCCCCCGCCACAGAGCTACAGTCAGCAGAGCCAGTATGGCCAAAGTGGAGGTAAGGGATGTGTTTATATTCTCTTTTTTTAATGCACTTTTGCAAGTGAGAAGAACTTAACATGAACTCACCAGGGAACAAAAATGACCATTTCTTTATTTGAAAAGTAGTTCCAGAGAAAATTGTTTACAGTCAGGTCTGTGGGTATTGTTGTTACTATTTCAAATGTAAGTTTTCAGTCCTTACGCACCTCAATATCCCCTCATTTCCACTTCCTTCACCTCAACATGCACTGTATCTACGGTATCAGGTTTGCCCTCAGGCTGCTTGATGTCGAGTGAAATTTAATTTGGACCCTGATTTGGCATATTCTGCAGATTATTTCACAGAAAACACAAAAATTTCCACACACTGCTTCTGAAATGTCTATTCTGATAGTGTGATTGTTACTCAGAAAACTTTGAAAATTAGTTTGAACAGCCTAAGTGTACCAGCCACACAGTTATTCACAGTGACTTGGATTACTATTGTTTTTCCATTACCAGCACCGACTCGACTCGGTTTGGCCGTGCGCCGTTTTCTATTGCAGATAGTACCCCTCAGTGTAGCTGGTCCTCATAGCTTTGGTTTTCACAGTACAGTGTTGGCGTGTGTGTGGAGCACTGTCACACGGGTAAATCTGTTGACATCTGATTCTCTCTCTCTCAGGATATGGAGACGAAAGCCCACCATTGAGCGGAGGAGGAGGTGGAGGGTATGACAGTCCTGATGGAGGTTACTTAGGTCAGGATGGCCGTGGTGGCAGGGGCCGTGGGGGTGGATTTGGAGGTCGCGGTGGTGGCGGATATGATCGCGGTTTTGACCGAAGCAGCCGAGGGGACCAAGAGGAAGAGGAGGCATGGGGTAAGTTTAAAAAGCCTCCAGTGTCCCATGTTATCAGTCCTGTTTTAGGTCCTCTGGACTTATGAAAGTGCTCTGAATCTGAGTGCAGTGATGCATGTAAATGTTTCCTCACCTTTTGGCTACATGTGGAACTGTGTAGAGGAAAATTAAATAGGAGAGAGAGAACTGTTCCACGTTCATAGCTACATGCTGAAGCAATTGAGAGGTGCGAGCTGATGTGTCAGAATTTCCCCTCCCACTTGCTTTTGAGGAAAATGAATTCTTAAATTGCCACAAAGCAATTGATGTGTTTTCTGTCTGCAGTGACCGCTGCACAAATCTTGTTTTGTTTTGTACATAAACTTTCTGAATACATCACATTAAAGGTTTGTCTGTGATTCGCAGCACCTCCTGGAGTCAAACTATTGACAGATACAGTCGGAGTGCTGTGCTGCAACTCTGGGTATTTGCCCAATAGGGCTGAGCAATAACATAAAATCGGTTCTGATCCATTACCAAATAATACCAGGGCAGGAATCACTTATATTTATCCTATTATTTATTATTAAAAGCTGCTGCTGTGCTGTGACAGAGGGAGAAGCCATGTGTCGTGATATATAAGGTGACTACCTATACATCAATAGGCTACTTCTGAATACGTTTTTATTACCAAAGTGATTTGCCAAACATTAGGTATTTCTTTTTAATCTTTTATTACTTAATCATAAGAGAATTTGTTTAAGATTATATGTAATATATTGTATGAACTAACGCGGTGATCTCTGCATGCACGCACACAACAGCAGCAGAGAGTGCATGCACTAAGTAGAGTGTTCAGGGGCCCGGACCTTGATCTAATGTGAGACAGATCAGTGTTGGATTACTTCTATCAATACTCAAAACTTAAAACAGGACTTCTTTTTGGTAATTTATTTATTATATGAAATGTAGTCCCTTCCTGCTACACAGAACATATCAGAGAATTACATTTAGAATATGCTAACATATAAAATAAATCCATATAGGCCAAAACAGTTCATTTATATACATATATATATACATACACGTATGCACCGAAGTTCTTCATTTGGGAAACGGTGTCCATCCACTGTGTTTCAGCACCAAGCACCAGCGATGTAAACACACGGATCTGCCCAGACTTAATGCAGACACAAACCCATCATTGCTGGAATGCTGTTGCTGTGCGATGCAATAAAAAAATCAATATTACAAATATTAATAAGACACTTTTATATCATAAAAATATACATTGAAAGTTATGGTAAAAAATATAAGTTGATAGTTATGCAGTGAACTGTGTTCCCCTGTTACGCATTTCATCAAGAAAAAACTCTGTGTGTGAAATAAACCTTCAGTAATTTATTCTGGGAATTAATTATTGCTTGGAATCGTTCATTAAAACCAAAGAAGTTCTTAAAACAATAACACAATATAATCATGTCATCATGGTATGATACCACTGAAAGTAATAACTTTCAATTATGGCCCAGCCTACTGGACGCAACATCTTGAAGTTTACAATCACAAAATGCCCAGAGCTCACAAAAGTAAACTGAATGTGTTCGAAACACGGCTGCATGTGTCCAAGCACAACATAAAGGTTGTGCTTGTAAACTGGGTAAAATGCCATATCATATAGGGGTTCGCAGTCTGCTGTGATGGGCTCATTATATTAAGGTTCTTGTGGCCAGGGTTGGATATCGAGAACCGCTTCCAAGTTGGAACCATTGCAAAAATTTCTAAGAACTGTGGGTCAGTCTCGCTCCTGATTAAACGGCAGTGAGCGTTTTACAGGCCATAAAAGTTGCACTTACACGATGTCCGGTCACTTGTTACGCAGAATGTCAACAAAGCATTGCTACCCAGCTGTAGTAGCAACGTCTCACGCTCGGGTACAAAACACAGGTGAGCTGACGTTCACCTTTTTATACTGAAGGGAAAAGAATGATGTCTACAAATGAGACCTTTCACTTTAGACCTAAAGGGGAAGATGAGCAAGAGGATGAAGGTCACCGAGTGGTGACGAGATTTATAGTGAAGGGGTTGGAATCGGAACCGAGATTCAATAAGAACCTTATTCCATAATTTGAACTAGAATCTGAATCGATAAAATTGAAACGCTACTCAAACCCTACTTGTGGCTGAATGCCGGTCAGAAACCATATCCTCACCCAAACAAGAGGGTACTTGTGTGAAGTTGCAGTGAGCATGCTATTGAGTCATGTGAAGCTTTAAAAACGGATCCTTCAATGAAAGAGCTACGACATGAACCAGAGTAAATCACTGCGTGGAAAACAGATTTGCTTCTATCTCGGTTTCTGTTCGAGATCTTACAGATTACAGTTTTGTTATGAAGCATGACCCCTCCCTCACCGTCAGTCATTTCATCATCTGCAGAAAGACAAAATGTGGAAAAGCCAAAATGTAATCATAAAAAGGTTCACTACAATTTACATTTATAAACGTCAATAGCAAAAATATGAAGCTTTTGAAAGCAAACATCTGTGCTACCAGATCACTGTCTCTATGTAAAAGAGACAAAAACTAACAAACCCGATTTAATTCAACTGCAACATGTATCTATATAAGGCTGTCCATGATTTGGCTGTATGTGGTGGTGTTACTGCAGTCACTTACGTACATGATATCACATCTTTGTCCCTTTAATGGACTTGTTGCCTTTGTCACATTACTATAAACACAAGAAACCTTGTGTACTGCAGACTGTCCGTTGCCAGTGTGATGATCCAAACACAGCGATGTAGGTGCTCGAACAAAGAGAGAGGACGGTATGATCACACTCAAGCTCAGCATTGCATGAAAGCCAGGTTACAAACAACAGCAATGCAAAGTTCTGTTAAAGACAAAAAAGGAAAACTAAACCTGTCGCATCAAACACGGTTGACTTTGAACTTTGGGTGGCTGTTGGCGAGCAGCTCAGAAATGCAACAGCTGACTGTTGATTTGCAATATGCAAGCTACTTCCTGTTTAGATTTCAGGAAACGTAAACAAACTGTATTTATGTGTAAGTTCAAGAAAAATATATAAATGCAAAAAAAAGAGAAGTAGATTTTGGGTCAGGGTAACGTTGGATAAGCCCAATAAATTATACAGAACAGAGACAAATCACAGAACAAAGATTTTACAAGAAGAGTGAAGCTGTGAAGCAGAAACAGTTTTGGTATGGTAAGTTGATGTTTTTGTTTTTCTTCTAGAGGTTGTACGTTATCTCATGTACTCTCTTGTAACCTCATAATGTTGGTGATGAACTCGTAGACGAGCTAGTTTACCATTTCATTAAATGCCCTCTCATCCATCATGGACTATTTGAATTTTGGAACTCAGTCCCTCACAGTATACTTTAAATATGGCACTGAGCACTAATCGGCCGATACTCTCATGTGTTGTTCAACAAAGTTTGTTAAATTATACATTTTTATCTTTATATATTGAAGAGTTAAAAATGTTTTTGAGTGATCTTGGCTTAAGATTTGAGAACGGAGGAATATAAACTGATGCTTATGTCCTTCTTTTCATGATAGATGTGATATCTTGGTATAATAAAGTGTCTTCGTTTCTAAAAGTCACAAGATAACAAAAGGTTTTAAAGAAAATCAGAGGTATAGCTCTATTTTAAGGACAAATGTGCCCTAAAAGGATTGAAAGTTGTGTTAAAAAAAAAAAAATCTAGCTTGGCCTGTAAGCCTCGGCTCACCAATATGGCGTTTTTTTATTCCTCACAGTTGTCTTTTTGTCTGCAAGATTTTTCCAAAATGGCAAGTAGACTGTGTGCGTTAACTGCCCACACACTAACACACCACAATACATTACCATCACCTGCCTTTCTCACCTGTTACCACTACCTCCCCAACCAGCCCTTACAGGATCACTGTGTCATACTCTGCTTTAATCAATCTTTGAATCTTCTCCTAGGCTTTTACCTTCTCTCCAGGCTGGCTTTTGCTCTTAAGCCATCATTTGGGATATTGCAAACCTGGGGAAGTCCACAGACCGTTAATAGTCAAATTGTAGTTGGAGGAAATAATGATTTGAAAATACTAATAATTTGGGAGATCATGGGGGGAAAAGCACCAAAGAACATCTGTTTTAGATTTGCTTCAATTTGTGTAAAGAATAAAAAGGTTATCTGAGACCTAAAGAAAATACTCAACACCCATCCAGGGATCAACGGTGTTAATGATTGGGTTGGTTAATTGACACACAACCAAGTTATGTGGTGAAATAAAATGGGTGCACACAAGTCACTTAAAGGCTTGGTAGAACTTTAGGGTAAAATTTTATCAGCTTGTAAACATAAAATGACAAGGTCTTTAAACTGGCCTCTTGTCCCCGAGGTATGTTCAAGAAACTCTGAACAAGGTCAAGTAGGGGTTCAGGACAAGTGCCAAAAGAAGAAGGGTGGGTTTAACTCAGAGTCTGAGAGTGAAGGTTACCCACAAACCCATTGAGAGAAATCGCTGTCAGCACCTGCCTTCAATGCGTGTCGTTTTCTCTTCCTCCTCATCAGAATGGCCGATCGTGGAGGATTCAGTAAGTTTGGTGGTAAGTGACTAAAATAGACTTGAGCACAAGAAGGTTTGTTGGGTTTTAAAGAGTCAAAGCTAAAAAAGGGGGGACACCAGTATACTTACAGCATGAAGTGGGTAAACATGTATAATTAACTTCAAGGAAAATTCTTTTTACGCTACTGAACTGATTATTACAGAAAAAGTATGTGTAGCCTTTTGAGATTTAATATGACATATTTACAAGGTAGAGTTTGATGAATAATGTTGAATAAGTGTTCACCTTGCAAGTAGGAAACCACAGAGTGCTCAGGTGTATCAGTGCTCAGTGATTGCAAATATCCTGCAGAGGGAGGTAAATGGTACATCATGGCTTTATGTATGTACTTCTTCAGCAACTCTTATCTTGCGGCTTTGGAATATGTCTTACCAGGTTCAGAGCTTTTGTCCATGAGTCATAAAACATGCAGTGGTTGTTGGGGTAATGTGTCAAAACCATCCAAAGCAAAACATAGGTATCAATAGGTTTGACACCATGATTCAGATTTTTGTGCACATGATGCAGGTTGTGTGTCACACATGAATGGATGAGTTAACATTTATGTGCATGAGGTGCAAGGAATTTAGCCCCATACAAGCATGACTGTGCAACTTGTAGAAACTCGTCACTTGTAGTTTCCAGAGATGAGTCAAAAACTGATTGATTGCCCAACTGTGGAATGTTGTCAAGTGATAAGGTCCATGTTGTGCTATAAATGGAAAGAACATTTCTCAACAATGGAACAATAGACCAGCTTGTATTAAAGTCACGTGACTCCTTATTTTAATGATAAACCACGCCCAAGGATTGTTAATCACACAGTTGGTTTATTTAGTGTGACTGTATATAGTTCATGTTGACTTGAGGTTTACTTGCAGGTCTGTGACAGATTGATACTTGGTATTTACCTTGACTTTATTTAGCTTAAAGTTGCTTTTATTTATTAAAAAAAATTATAAACCTGCAGGGTTGATGCTGGTGCAGTCGTCTTGTCAGTGGCATCTATAATAGTTATTTATAGGGGTAACGTGTTGCACAGTATTCATTTTGTAATTCTAATATTTAATTAATTGAAGTACAACAGGGTCTGATGTTTAATTAAAATACCCAGTGATCCAAGTAATCAAAGGTTTAATTTGTTACATATGCCAACTATGTGTAGTTAATGTTTTGTTAATTCTAATAATTAGGATAAAGGTACAAATAACAATTAGGTAAAAAAAAAACTGGGTAACTTCTGTTATGATTTGGCGTTATATAAATACAAATGAGTTGAATAACAAACCTCTAATTTAAGTATTACATGTTTGTGTATATTAGCCTGGTGTGTAGGTGGTGTAAGCATTTTTTTTCAGTGTATAAAAAATGTAAACTGCACATGCGGTGTGTCACAGTTGTAAGGCAAACTATGCAAAGAACTTTGTTACTAAAATGCAAAGGATTAACAGAGGCCAATGTGCTTGACAAGGCAGAGGATAAACAGAGGTCAGAGGTCACCAATCCTGATGGTCTGAGCAAAGAAGCTTTTTCTGAGCCTCTCTGTGTTGCACTTGTGGCTACTGATGTATTTACCTGAGCGTAGGAGATGGAATAGTCTGTTGCTGGAGGTGGTTCTTCATTATCCTACTAGCTCTGGTTCTGCACCGTCTGGTGTGCAAGTCCTCTAAAATGGGGAGTGTAGGTCTAATGGTCCACCACTTTCTGTAGGGCCTGATGGTCCTGAGCAGTTTCCAGACAAGTTGGTGCTGCCTCCTGTTCGGATGCTTTCCGCTGTCTTTAGGGCAGAGAGACTCTTCAGCTAATCTTACCTTAAACAAAAACCCAAACATCAATAATTAAAAAGCTTAACAGTGACCGTTTCTAATGGAACAACTTTAGTTTTTTTGTTTGTTTGTAGTTTTAGTTTAAAGCATTTGTTGAAATTATGGGGAAAACGGTGCAATTGTAATGAAAAATCTACAGAAATATGACCTGCGACACTGT
>NW_024040041.1:30551420-30579420 GCF_014851395.1 Micropterus salmoides | reverse complement strand
TCCCTCTCAGTCTTTCTCTTTTGTTTTCTGCTTCTCTGTCTCTGTCTGTGTTTCTCCATCTCTACACCGCCTCCCTTCTCCCTCCCTCTCCCTTCTTTCACATGCTCTCTGACAGCTCCCTCGACTGGACAGTTTTCATTTCTTCTTCATCTCTGCATTAGTAAGAGACTGAAAGAATGAGGCCATTTTACTATCACCCTCTATCATCCATGTATGAGCCTGTCTACGTCTGGTCCCAGAGAGTTAGTTTTTGAAGGCAACGCGTGCCCACATTGGCTTCAGTGGAGTCTGAAAACAGGCTGTGACCCATGTAGATGAGGGAACAAATTTAAGCATGGCAACACAACTAGCCCAGACATGTTACTGGAACAAAGAGTATGAGAGGAGGCAGTACTGTGCCTGTTTGTGTGCGCAAGTGGCAGCTCAGCTCTCCAGTGTCAGTTGTTATCTGCTTCCCTGGAGGTCCCAGGGGGTCTTGCTGGCATCCCAGGGTGGTCCTGACTGGGCTGACATTTGGAGGACTGGTCCGTGATGGCCTGTAGGGCTGTTCTGTGCAGCAGCAGTCACAGCTACTGTCCATCTCTGCTTTGCTCCTCTCTACCTCCCTCCCTCTTTTTGGGGGGGTCCTTTGTCTCTCAAGATTTAGTCTACGGTTGTCACACCTTTCTCTCTCTGTCACTTTCCTTTAGGTTTTTTCTTCCTGTACTCATCTTGTTCCATTCCTGTCTCATTTTCACTTTGTCCCCTCTTGCTCTACTGTCTCACATTATACTTCTTTATCTCACATACAAGCACTTTGTCACTCTGCCTATTCCCCCTAACACATATTTCTTCTCTTACTTTCTCTTTCCCGCTCCATGTTTCATCCTCTCTCTCCCTCCCTCTCGGTCGGTGGGGTCACGGTGCTGGGCAGACCGCCTCGAGGGACCCGCCTGCCATGTCTCTTACATGTTGGGAGGCGGGGAAGGAGGGCACAAGACCTCTGCACCAATCAGGCTGACCCACCCGTAGGCTCCACTATGCAGTCAGAGGGAGCAACCAGAGGTCAAATGCTCCAGGAGGACTTATAATGTAGCCATGATGCAGAGTGACATCTACATAGTAGGACCATTGATTTAGTTTTCATCTTTGGGCTTTGTGCTGATTGGAGTTCAGTTGTTTTTTTTCACTAAGGTAACAGTTTTGCCAGTCCACCAAATCAACTGACTGAAAACACTGGATGCCTCTTGGTTGCTGAAAAGTACATGTTGAGAACAAAGGGGTGACAATGAGAGACAAATTAACCTGCAGATATTCCTTCAATGCTTTGATAATTGGCCTCGTTCAGAAACTTTTTAAGAGACGTTTATTTTTGTTGGTACAAAGACTTATGTTTTTTCCCAGAATATTTGGCTAAGGTTTGGATAGGCACAAAAACGGAACAATCATGGTTTGGGTTAAAATACTTTGTTGAGCTTAGGGAAATATTGTGGTTTGGGTTAAAAAAAAACAAACAAAAAAATTTCAATGCAGGCGCCTGTACCACGAAGCAGGATTTGAGCTTATCGAGGTAACTTCGGAGGTTAACCCGAGGTTTTCAGAGATCACACAGAGTGTTTTATGTTTGCTGCGGTGATGTGGATAGCTTTGTGTAGCGATATCATCCTACAGAGACTGATGGAAGTAGGCTACTATAGCCTATAGTCTACTACTTGTTGTTAAAGATATGACATTAAGCCTACTTACCACTTTGAAATATGTTTTATATTTTTTATTTGCTCCCAAGTGCATTTCACACAGCCTGTTGCAGGCGTTAAAATAAATGGGTTTCTGGGTTTTTTTATGTGAGACTGAATATTGTAAGTATATAGTTTGGTAGGCCTATTGTATGTGTTTATTTTATGCGTTTATTTTAGATCAGTAGCTATCTTGTTGGCTATTATAGACACTGGTCATGTCATGGCACCTTTTATGGCATGAATGGATTTTCCTTGCTTAAGAAGTTAATTTAAAATATTTGGAACACTTTTAAGTGCGTTAAATAAATTAATCAGATTTTTGAAGTGGCAAGATGTTCATGGTGTTAGAGTTAGAATGATTACTTATTAAGTACCCCTAAGAATAAGGCTAAAATTGTCAGAGACACATCTATGCAACACGTTCATGGTATAGACTACACTTGTTAATTTTAGGCATTCACACTGTTGGTGATTTTCTGTCCTCCTGCATGTGGCAGCTGCAGCTGTGCTACATGACTACATCTGTCTAATATTACAGTTTGCCCTTGGTTTGTAAAATATGCCATTCTGCTGCCAGTAGACTTGTCCATGTATGCAATTGGTCATCTGCTGCTAATACTGCCTCTTTTATGTGAACGCGCTCATGGCTACATTGGGAAACCCTGGGTTAACTTGCCGAGTTGATAACTAGCTTCGTGTGACCGCTTATGCTGATTGCAATCGTTAGAGCTAGATAACGAAAAGATATCCTGGGTATGTTGAACTTGCTTCGTGGTGCAGGCCCCTGTTTCTCATGGCAAAGTCTGATGTGTTGATGACCCATCCATTTGACCTGACTTCCTCCCTATCCAGACTTGTCGCCCTAATGTCTCATGTCACCTGACTTCGTCCTTTGCCTTCTCATTAAGGCAAACCGTCAAAACTCTCCTGCAACAATTCAAAAATGTTGGAGGTTGCTGGCTTTGCCTTTTCATTAAACACATTAATTAGCTGACAAAATGTCTCACTCAACCTGCAAAGTCAGTGTTGATGTTGAAGAGCTGCTCGTCATGAAAGATGTTGTAGAAAGAGTAAGCTTATGTGGTGGTGGTATACATGGTATACATGTGATTGTTGTTGCTTCATGTTGTTTGCATGGCTATCTGTGTTGAAATGGTGTTTGTTTTTTGTTTTTTTTGTTTGTTTTTTTAAACCTGTCCTGCCCAGCAGCCTGGTATAGAGTATGATGATATTGTGCCAGACAGATTTTACTTTAACAAGAGAGTATTAATATACTCCTTTGTCTCTTCATAACACAGTAAATAAATATAGATTTAACTCCTGTTTTTGAAAAAGAAAATTGCGTTATGATGGGTATAATTTCCTTCATCAGTTACACACACATCACAGTGTGTAGTAGATTATCATCATGTGAAATACTGTATACTGTAGAAATGAAGCATTGCATTGGTTCAGGCAGAGTACTAAAGTTGTGCTAGATTCAGCTGATTGGCATCAGCAGCTTCATTCATGCTTCAGCATCAGTGGATTATTCTTCAGCTGACTGGCTACTAGTGACTAGCTGACAGGTCAGCCTTTATAATCAGATGCGTCTCAATTACTCCACTGATACACTCATATCAACATTGCTTGCTGCTGCTCCATCCACCATCCCAACCTCTTCTTTTTGTATTATGCATATTGGCTGCATCATACGGCGTGCACTTCATTGTTGAGAGCCCTCCAATCCAATTCTAAACCACTTCTTATGCCCCATCATCTGTTTTATGGCAGATTATATTGAACCTGAAAATGTAGCCTTGACTTTTAGACAGGGAACCTGCTTAACATGAAAAGATTTAGTACCTTTTATGATCCAAAAGTAATTGGTCAAAGAAACAATGTTCTTGACAGGTTTTTAAATGTTTCATAATACAACATAAAGTGAGTCATCTAAAATAGGGATAGTTGTACTTATAGAATAAATAAATAGCCAATAGAAACTTTAGAAAAAGTGGCTCCACAAGTCCTGTGTGTGTCTTAACAAGCAAAGTGGAGAAAGTCCTCACAAATAAATCTTCACCCTGTTTCTTTTCTAGGTCTTTAGCCTTCCCAGTGGTGTTCCAATCTGTAATTACTGACTATTTGATTCTAATCAGCAGTCTGAAAAGACAGATACCACATCCCCTTTTAAGCCCTCCCACAAAGACCAAGAAGGTGCAAAGCTATATTTCTTGCAATTATCTAGTCAGGATCGACTGGCTTGGTGCTGAAGTTCTCAGAGTGTGTTTGCCAATTTGCTGTGTCAATTAGATTTTCTCCTAGGTAAGTAATCAGACTCTGGGAGACGGTAAGAGAGGCAAAGATGAAGGGAAAAGTAATTACAGCTTTTTGGGAGGTTTGCAGCTGCTCCACCGTGCCTCTGTACCACCCCTGTCTTTTTTAATCACTTTTATAGGACTTTACGGGGAGCCCCTGCCTTTGTGTTTCTCTGTAAGAAAAGAGATTAGACACAAACAGATAGTTGATACACACAGGTGGAAACACATGCTCTTCCCCTCAGCTTTACACATACATAAATGAAAGGAGAGAAAGCTGAGAAGAGAAAAGCCAAACAATATGATTGATGACATCAATGTTTCTCCTCTCATTTATTTCAGCGCATTGCTGTAGCCTGTATGACAAATCTGTTGTGTAGGGAACGTTATTTTGCATTGGTTTTCTCCTCCAAGCATACTAATAATGACTTGTCACTTCCAAGAGTAAAAGGTCTGAATGTGATAATCACTTCTAATCTGAGTGAAAGTGTGACTCACGGCTAAAGGTGTAAATAAATTCAAAAGCAGTGTTAAGAATTGGGAATTTAACGCTTGGTTAGATTTTCATAGAATATCTGAAAAAAAAAGAAAAAGAAAACCTCATCAGAACAAACCATAAACTCATTCATTACATTCCTGAAAGCTTGACTGACCTGTCTTTGTGTTCCTGTTTGATAATAAATTGTGGAGAAACATGGAGGCAGGAGGAGACAAAGCAAGAGAGAGAGAGAGAAAATTAGGCAGAGAAGCAGAGATAGGCTCACTCTCTGACACTTGGCTGTCCTGTCTGCCCTTGTCAAAGCTTGACACCTCCCTAATCCCCACCCACCCACCCCCATCTCAGCTGGCCAAGGTTGGCTAGCAGACAAGCCTGTCACCCAGTCAGAGACCTGGGACCTGTCCAGGCCCTGTACAGATGTAGGCACCAGAATTTGTAGTCCTCCCACCCCACAGATATGTTTGCCTACCTCTTGAGATAAATCCTCAGACAACTTCCTTGACTATTTTGCATTTGATGTGCCTTAATGTGCTTATTTAAAGCAACAGCTGCTCCTATGCAAAAAATTTAACCCGAGCCATTATGTACTTAGCCCCATGCCAGCTGAAACTCTGTTTAAGTTTATAGAACTACCGTAAACAAAAACTACCCGTTATTCCATTTCAGCCTGTGCACAAGTTCTTAAAGTTAACAGTACAATAATATTGCAGCTTAAAAAAACCCATAAAGCTTAAAGCGCCCATTAAATTTCTCCAAACATCAAGTGCAGAGTACAAGGAATGTTTTGTAGAAAAACAACAGCAGTGTGGGGCCACAGAACAATATTTACCTCATTATCTCCTACAGTATATTTTTCTTTCTGACAACGCTCTGTACATACAGCCCTTGTCTGCTTTAAAATGTGGTTTTATGCTTCCCGGTAACCAGCCTTCACATTTCATGTAAAAAAGTTCTGAAGTGAACTCTTCAAGTTCTTCCACACCCATATGGGCAGATGCAAGTGGGTGGTGTGCCCTTAGAATTTAATTTATTCTAGACTTTCAGATGTTAGAAAATGCATATACAGTACCAGTGTTGGATGGATACATTTCAATATATTTATAGGACTCTGCTGTGAGAAACATGGATACAAACTGACACTGGAAATGTATGACATTCACATCTTATACCACTGTACATATAAAGTGGAAACAAACACCACATAAAACCGATTGGTTGACGCCTACTACTCTAGGTGGCCCAGAAACACAGGAAGTTTATGCGTTTTGCCTTCCGATTTGTGGCATCGAATTCAGGAGACTCCACTTCAGCAACTCAATGACCCATTGCACATTCAGCATGTGCGTGGACACCGCGCTGCTACCATGAGGCACTTTTTCTACTTAGACAAGCTCCAGCGGTGTTTCTGGTCCTCCTCCCACAGCAGCTTGGAGAACAGGGGTGCTGACGTGGATGCGTTTGCACACGCACCATGGCCAAAGGGGCTGCTGTATGCATTCCCCCAACTGATTTCCATCTAATTTCCTCCCCGCTGGAGGGAGTCAGACAGGAGTGGTTGTCAGTCATTCTGGTAGCCCCCAACCGCCAATCGTCGGGGTGGTACACAGAGGTGATGAAGCAGGCGGTGATAGAACCCTGCCTCAAGTCTGGGGGGCACAGAAGTCAGGCACGCTGCCGGTGCTCAGCCAACCTCTTTAGGTTTGGCTCCTGAAAGGCAGAGGTTGAGACAGGCTGGCCTGTCCCCTCAGAGGTGGTACAGACCATTCACTGAGAGGGAGATGGATCCCATAACTGGTTTGATGGGATCCATCCTCTTCTTCCTACAAGGCCTGATGAAGCAGGGCCTGTCGTACTTGACCATTAACATGTACGCTGTAGCCATCTCATCTTGTCATGAGGGGTTGGCGACAGACCTGTCTTCACCAACCCCCTCGTGAAGCGTTTTCAGCAGAGTGTGAGGAGACAACAGCCGGTGTCTCGTGTCTTCGCACCCCAGTGGGACCTGCTGCTGGTGTTGGAGGCTCTGGTGTAAATAACCCTACGAGCCCCTGGAGCAGTCCTGCTTAAAAATGCTATTTCTCAAGACCTTGTTACTAGCGCTTACCTCTGCCAAGAGAGTGAGTGAGCTGTGTGCCCTCTTGGTTCGTCCCAGCTGCACGCTGCTTTGTGGTGACCACAGTTCGGCAGTGTTAAGACAGACTGAGTCCAGTAGAGGGCTCCGCCTGTGCTAAAAGAACTAGGGTAACCATATTGTAAACTTCATTCTTTAAAAAGCTCAGCAGAACAAGAGATTTTTTTTGTTTGTAGTCCACACATTCTTCTTCCAAAACCCGGTGCCTACATTACCCACAATGTAACAGCAGCAGACAGGTTGGTTAGAAATGTGTTACGCTAGCAGCGGCTAATGCAGAGATTAGTATAGGGGTCTGGTAAGCTCCCTTGTTTCAAACTCCACACCCCTAGATTTGGTTTTTATTTTCAAACTTGTCGTCTTCAGCCGCAACTGACGCTGACTCTACTGACATCACTTGAGGTAATCTTTCAGCAGTGTTGGGAAGGTTACTTTGGAAATGTAAGTTACAAGTTACCCTATTTAACTTTTTACTTTATCAAAGTAATGTAACTTATTACATTTAATTACATTTATAAATTTCGAAAGAATGTTTTCAACTTTAACCATTCTCAAAAGACAGCTTAGGAGGCAATTTAACTGGCAGAGGGGTGGCACTGCAAATTCAAACATAATAACCAATAAAATGCATCGGAATAGCATCAGACTTTACTAAAATGCTGTGGCTAGAAATAGCAAAGGAAGATATTGTCACACTCTGCCTGTCTGCCATGCCATGTTTTGCACTTTTGTGTTTAGTTAGCGTTATTTTGGTCTGTTGGGTTTTGGGGGTCTTGTCTATCGTCTAGTGTTCGGTATCCCTTGTCATGTCTGTTACCCCAGTGATCCCTCTGCATGTCTGTCTCTGTTTTCCCCTGTTCTCTTTCTCCCTGCCTGTGCCTCGTTAGCCTCATGTCTTTCACCTGTGTTGCTCCCGCTATGCTCGTTAGTCCCAGTGTGTATATATACCTGGTGTTTCTGTCTTGTCCTTGTTGGGTCATTGTTTATTGTCACCCAGTGTTACAGTGTGTTACCTTGTGTTGCCAGCCTACTTGTCGTGTTTCCCTGCTCATTTTTGGATGTTGGATTTCTGTTGGACAACCTTTGTTTGATCAGCCACTCTTCCTGTAAGTGCGCTCGCCTTTTGTTGCCTTTGTTAATAAACCACCAGAACTATACCTGCTAGCCTACGTGTCCTGCGTTTGGGTCCTCCAACCTGCCTCCACAACACTAACAGTGACAGATATTGTGCACATGAAAAACATGCAAAGCAACAAAATGAATATTATTCAACATTAAGCCCAGCTTTTTACAGGAAATATCCAGATGGAACCCCCAATGTAATCATGAACATTTTCAAAGGTAACTGTAATTTAAATAGAGATTTTTTAACAGATTACAGTTACATTTATTTTGTAATTAAATTACACAACTAAATGACTGTAACTAGTTACTCCACAACACTGTCTACCAGACTTCTTGCAGCTCTCTCTGGAGCCTCAAAAGGCATAACATTTCACAATTCACATATACAGTATTACTCTGACACCTATAAACAGACTTGGATGTGAACAATTTGTGAGGTCCCCCTCTAAAAACATGTCTATCAGTGCAGGGTGATGCCAGATGCCATTACTATTAATACCTTTATGGCCAACCTTTTTTTTTATTCAGTGTGTTACAAAATGTAAGCCATGTAGACTTTTCTTTTATTGTCTGCCAGTGTCATCAGCTTTCAATAATACTCACTATGGATAGTCTTTGAGACAAAATTTGATTCCTTCTAATCATATCATAGGCCACAGAACCTTGATTACAAACAACAGCAACAAAGTGGATCGTAATCCTACTTTAACATGGATAGAATTAATTGCTCTACTAAGAAGGATAGTTTGAGTAAAAATAATGTGGGCTTCACTTATAATTATTGTAATTTTTTGTTTTTGCGTACTTTTATACTAATAAAATCAAGTTTGTGTTTTGTCAGAGGAATATGAGGGATAATCAGATACTGGGACTCGCTGATCTGCTGTGTAGATGTTGCAGTATTTGCATTGACAAGTGCATAACGAGTGTGGCTCTTTCCTCTTCAATTGAGCCTGAAAAAGAAGACCGATCTGAACATTACATCAAACACACACACGCACATATACACTATTAATGTCTAATATTATTATATCTTGCGAGAGGGCTTTATGAAAACACACACACACACAGACAGGGAGTGCATGACTCACTCTGTGTTCATTAGTAAGGAAGTTAAAGATGCATCACCAATGTTGGAGGAATAGTGGATATGTAGCATCAGATACAGTACATGTTTACTTAATGATTACATTTGTAACACTGCACTCCTCTTTGGCAAAGTATTAATAGTAGTAGTAATTACACATACACACACAGAGAAAGAGAGACATTGTCATGCTATATATCAGTACAGATATTATGTGTTCGGTCCTGATATTTCTTGCAACAGGAAAAAAAATGATGAAATGAAAAAGGATGGCAACAAACTAAAACATTATGGGACATTACATTTTTTTTGCTCAACAAGATTTCCTCTGTGTTTTAATCTCTTTCACTTCACTAAGCCTCAACCTTTTTTTTAATATAATATGCTCACTGGCTCCAAAAAACCAAGATGGCTACGCCCAAAATGCCAAAGTCAAGGCTTTAAACCAGTTGTCCACAAACCAATGGGTGATGTCACAGTGGCTACGTCCACATCTTTTATACAGTCTATGATATAAACCCACTTAAAAAGAAAAACACATAACATGTACTTCTTATTCCTACATGAGCTAAAAAGAAATCTTTTCATATACAACCTACACTGTATCATTAAATTGTCATTTTGTAGTATCTGTGAACATAAGTTTTCACTTGTAAGTTTAAGTGAAATCTCAAAGCCTCAATCTGAATTTAAAAAATATGAGGTCTTGTGTCATGGCAGTATATTTATTTTCCATGCAGATAAGTCACAGCTGCTTACTAACTATGCTGTATTGCACTGGCCTAATATTTAAAATAGTATTATAAATATAACTAAAAGATATATAAATGTATAATTTACTGATGGGCATAAATACATCAGAAGAAAACTATACTGGTGTTGAGATCTTTTAAGGTAAATACTTGGTTGACAGTAAGAGACATTTACATATCTGGTTAAATAGCAAGCCTTTCAGTGTGCAGCACACACAAATATTGACATCATAAGGCTGTGCAAAACACACACCCACACCAACCTAGAACACCTTATCAGCTTTTTGTTAATTAAAAGCCAAGCAATACATTTTCTACTTCATCCCCTCCACAAGAGTGAAACACTTCCTGGAGAAATTACTCAGTAGCAATCACTTAATATCTTATTTACAAGGTGGGTGTGTGTGTGTGAGTGCGCATGTTTGTGTGTGCTTGTGTGTGTAGTTATGTAAAAGTGTGATTGTGTATGCGTTATTGATTCACATTCAATCTTTGTACCTGCTCCTTCCTATTCCTAGTCAGACTGAACCCATCCCAGCATGCATTGGGCAGAAGGCAGGGAAAAAAATAAACACCCTGGATAGGTCGCCAGTCTATCAAAGAAATGGCCAAACAAGACTAAAAGGCCTTTGCACACCAAGTCTGTATGATTTTTTAAAATCTATAAACCTATAAAAAGCGTTACACACAGATATCTTGCACATGGAGTCCAATGCTTTTTATTATTCTACTTGTTCCAAAAATTCATAATACGAGACAAATTGGAGCTGTCAAACAGTAACAATGATTTTGTGGACACCTGTTACTCGGTCTCTCGCTCCTTCTCTCTCATTTCCTCTTTTGCTTCTCTTCAGTGAAGGAATCTCTCAAGGCTGTCGCCATGCTCGGCCTTGAGTCTTTAATTTGGCACCGTGGCTACCTGAAGGGCCTGAACTGTTCTCCCTCTCTGTCTTATGCTATCCTGATCCTGTATTTCATCCTCCTCATCATTATCTGCCTGAACATTACTATCTGACACGCTTAAAGCTCAAGATATCTGAGTCATGAAATGATACTGTGCTTTCGATGGATGCGAAAAAAACGCAAGTGAACCCTGTTCTGAAAACTTTAACATAATGTGATGTACACTGTTGAATTTACTTTTGGCTTGTTACACTCTTTTCTTCAGTTCAATCTCACCTTCCATGTCAAACAGGACAATATGCAGCTCTAAAAAATGATGTAAAAAAGATCCACACAGGCTATAGAATGGAGGCAATTTGTGATATCGGGTCTTAATTTTGTCAATTAATGTTTATCCATCACATTTGGTCACATATACATTGTACAGTACAGGTTGAACATGTTTTTGGAATCAATTTGTTCTGATGAATTGCCCTTATTATCATTAATTCTAAAATTACATATTTCTCCTTCAAGTTCCTCTTCAACTTAACATCCCACAGTGGCACCTGTATGCTAGCAACAAAACCAGGTATCATGGATGGGAAGGTGACCTTAGATTGTGACCTCCTCTGACTCTCTGGAGTCATGCAGATAATATACACATATCATCAGTTGCAATTACCGTATAAATTCATTGTTTGCTTCTACAGTAAAGAGCACAAAGAACTTGTTTGCTGAGAGACATGCTGCTTACTGAGTTCAAACCTCAAAATGGGCACAGGTGGCTCCAGTTTCGAGTCTGATTTATTAAAGACAGGGTAGGCAAGTTGCTTCTGAAACACTTTTTGTCATATTTGTTGAAACTGTCTTTATACACCAATGCATATTAAAAGGTTAGGTGCTCTGAAAAAGAGAGAATAAAAATCGTCTGTCTGTAGTCCTCTCAGGGCTTCAGTAAACACAGCCATTCGTTGCATTCGGACCGAATGCAATGATTGGCTGGCTGACTGTCACTCTCCCTCGCTGCCATGGCTACCAGCCGTGCTGCTACAGGAGCTGCCCCCGGGCGCGCACCCGGTCAGCTCGCTCAGACCTGATGAGCGAAGCGGTCAGACCGGAGGTAATATATGCGTGGCTTTTCAACGATAGTGACTGACAACTGAGGAACACAAAGGAGCCGAAACGTTACACCGTGGTCGCTTTATTTCTGCTGGACAGGTAATCTGGCTTTTATCATTTTGATGGTAATTTGTTACTTTCATCGCTAGCAAACGTAGCTACCTACTTAGCATACAGCTAACGGTTGCTATGAGTACAGGCTGGTGTAGCAGCCAGAGTAGCGAAGATGAATTATATCTAGCTGTAGGTGAGCTGGAAAACAGCAGCGCAAGCTGTGTTTTCCAAAGCTAATATTAGGTAAGATACCGTTTGTTTTATTTCTACTGTGCCCTCAGGTCACCTGTAGATTTGGAGTCTTTCATAGCCCTGTACTTCTCACCAGCATACGCTGATTGGTCCATGCTGGCTGGCCAGGATTATAACCACCATGTCCACAGACCAGCCAGGAGAAAAGCTGATGACACAATTCAGTATGTTGCATTATGAGTACTCTTGTGCATTTTACTCAATACATTTATAAGTGATGAGTCAAAAACTATTAAACAGTATGAGGAATACAGATAGATGGTGCTGATTTATTGTTATTGCTTGCATTTTATGTGAAAATGTTAACTACTCTATAAGAGAACAATGTCAGGTGTTACAAACTTTTCACTTTTTATGCTGCAAGTGTAAAGAAAAGGCATTTATCATTTTCAATGTTTTATTTAAAAAAGAATGAAAATATTATTCAGAACAGGGAAAATATCTTTGTATTTTTCTACCCTCCTGGGCATAAAAAGAAAACAATGTACAGGTATTCATTCACACAGTGGAGGGAATTATTTGTGTAGCAGTTGGTGACATTACATTTTACACCCTGCTAGGATTAAACCTCTGTATTGTCCTGGTGGATCAGGATAACAGTTGCATATCTTCCAGAAACAGCAACATAGTATCACGACTCTGTGACCAAGTGCTCCACATTGCCACACTGCAAACTGTCTGTATGCTGCCTGGCTGAACTGTCTGTTACTCTGTCCTGGGTCTGGAAGGTCAGCCATGTGTGGTGCATGGAAACACTGTAGTCTAGATGTTGTCCACAGTCCTTAGATTCCTGCCTGTAAAGGAATATATACAGTGGGTACGGAAAGTATTCAGACCCCTTTAAATTTTTCACTCTTTGTTTCATTGCAGCTATTTTCCAAAAATCAAAAAAGTTCATTTTATTTCTCAGTAATGTACACTCAGCACCCCATCTTGACAGAAAAAAACAGAAATGTAGAAATTTTTGCAAATGTATTAAAAAAGAAAAACTGAAATATCACATGGTCATAAGTATTCAGACCCTTTGCTCAGTATTTAGTAGAAGCACCCTTTTGATCTAATACAGCCATGAGTCGTTTTGGGAAAGATGCAACAAGTTTTTCACATCTGGATTTGGGTATCCTCTGCCATTCCTCCTTGCAGATCCTCTCCAGTTCTGTCAGGTTGGATGGTAAACGTTGGTGGACAGCCATTTTCAGGTCTCTCCAGAGATGCTCAATTGGGTTTAAGTCAGGGCTCTGGCTGGGCCATTCAAGAACAGCCACGGAGTTGTTGTGAAGCCACTCCTTCGTTATTTTAGCGGTGTGCTTAGGGTCATTGTCTTGTTGGAAGGTAAACCATCGGCCCAGTCTGAGGTCCAGAGCACTCTGGAAAAGGTTTTCGTCCAGGATATCCCTGTACTTGGCCACATTCATCTTTCCCTCGATTGCAACCAGTCGTCCTGTCCCTGCAGCTGAAAAACACCCCCACAGCATGATGCTGCCACCACCATGCTTCACTGTTGAGACTGTATTGGACAGGTGATGAGCAGTGCCTGGTTTTCTCCACACATACCGCTTAGAATTAAGGCCAAAAAGTTCTATCTTGGTCTCATCAGACCAGGGGATCTTATTTATCACCATCTTGGAGTCCTTCAGGTGTTTTTTAGCAAACTCCATGCAGGCTTTCATGTGTCTTGCACTGAGGAGAGGCTTCCGTCGGGCCACTCTGCCATAAAGCCCCGACTGGTGGATTGCTGCAGTGATGGTTGACTTACTACAACTTTCTCCCATCTCCCGACTGCATCTCTGGAGCTCAGCCACAGTGACCTTTGGGTTCTTCTTTACCTCTCTCACCAAGGCTCTTCTCCCCCGATAGCTCAGTTTGGCCGGACGGCCAGCTCTAGGAAGGGTTCTGGTCGTCCCAAACGTCTTCCATTTGAGGATTATGGAGGCCACTGTGCTCTTAGGAACCTTAAGGCAGCAGAAATTTTTTTGAAACCTTGGCCAGATCTGTGCCTTGCCACAATTCTGTCTCTGAGCTCTTCAGGCAGTTCCTTTGACCTCATGATTCTCATTTGCTCTGACATGCACTGTGAGCTGTAAGGTCTTATATAGACAGGTGTGTGGCTTTCCTAATCAAGTCCAATCAGTATAATCAAACACAGCTGGACTCAAATGAAGGTGTAGAACCATCTCAAGGATGATCAGAAGAAATAGACAGCACCTGAGTTAAATATGAGTGTCACGGCAAAGGGTCTGAATACTTATGACCATGTGATTTTTCAGTTTTTCTTTTTTAATAAATTTGCAAAAATTTCTACATTTCTGTTTTTTTCTGTCAAGATGGGGTGCTGAGTGTACATTACTGAGAAATAAAATGAACTTTTTTGATTTTTGGAAAATGGCTGCAATGAAACAAAGAGTGAAAAATTTAAAGGGGTCTGAATACTTTCCGTACCCACTGTAGTTGTTAGTACCCCAAATTGGAAAGATCTGTGTAATAGGACAGAACATTCATCAACATGATCAGATATTTTTATTGAACAGGGTTTTGTTGTTCTCTAACAGGACTTCTGTGTCCACATTACACACCATGTCAAGAGCTGTAGTTAGTTGTTGTAATCAGTAAACGATAATAAAAAAAAGTAATAGTGATGGATTACATTTATAAAGCATTTATTTTTGACAGTCAAAGGGCTTAGGGGGAAACACCAGAGAAAACTAACTAAGTACACTGGGAGATAATAGACTAATATTAAAATATGTATGTATAGATATACCTGTTCATATACTGTTTTTGGAGCGTGAAGCTCGACGCAGGTCCTAGAAGATGTGCTCCTTGGCTTGCACCTGGTCCTCCCCGTCCTGCCTTTTCTTCCTCAGACCCCGGCAGCCCTCCCTCCTCTGCTTCGCCTCAACCCCGGACCTGTCCCGGTTTGTGCTCGGCTCTGGGGTGTAGTCCTTATTAGAGACAATAATGCTGTCACCACGGAAGCTCTAACATGCAAAACAACGTACATGTTATGAGTCTAACATGAAATACACGTTCGTGTAGTGTAACTGATGGAAACGGGAAAATGTGTATCAGCCTGTTTTTAGCTTTGTCTAATGTTACCGCAGCTGTTAGCACAGCTACCTGTTGCTAACAGTTAGCTAGCCAGCTCGTTACTGATTAAAACTCAGCCTTTTTAAACCTATCCAATAAAAACATGCTAGCTTGATAGTGAGTACTAACAGCCGGGTTAGTTCATGATGATAAAGTTAGATGTTTTCTTACCCCTGACGTGAGCCGCTGCTCTCCACTTGTCACACTGTCCTCATCCTCCTGCGGTGTCGGCAACGCGCATTCACGTGTTTTGGGGGCGTGGCTTTGGAAGGAGCCCAGAAGGGAGGGGGTGGGAGTTTCTCTGTTGGATACTTTCAAAATCCAGCAGTTTCTGGCTAGTTTCTCAAACTTACCTACCCTGCCTTTAAGATCAGTTGTGCAAAACTGTATATAACTCACACACACACACACACACACACACACACACACACATTAATACTCCATGATGACAATGTGAAAGAAGTTTGTTTGAAATCTTTGCAAATTTATGAAAAGTAAAAAACAAAAAAAAAGTATTATTAATAGACTTTGCTCAATACTTTGTTGAAGCACCTTTGGCACCGATTACACCTCAAGTCTTTTTGAGTATGATGCTACAAGCTTGGCGCATCTATTTTTTTTCCCCCCATTCTTCTTTGCAGGACCTCTCAAGCTCCATCAGGTTGGATGGGGAGCGTAGGTGCACAGCCATTTTCAGATCTCTCCAGAGATGTTCAATTGGGCTGAAATCTGGGCTCTGGCTGGGCCCCTCAAGGACATTCACAGAGTTGTCCTGTAGCCGCTGCTTTGTTATCTTGGCTGTGTGCTTAGGGTCATTGTCCTGTTGGACGATGAACTTGAGATCATTGGGTTCTTGGTCACCTCCCTGACTAAGGCCCTTCTCCCCTGATTGCTCAGTCGGGCCAGGCAGCCAGCTCCAAACTTCTTCCATTTATGGATGATGGAGGCCGCTGTGCTCATTGGAACCTGCTATGCTGCAGAAAAATTTCTGTACCCTTCCCCAGATCTGTGCCTCAATACAATCCTGTCTTGGAGGTCTACAGATAATTCCTTGGACTGTGGGACCTTATATGGACAGGTGTGTGCCAAATCATGTCCAATCAACTGTTGCAGAAACGTCACAAGGCTAATCAGTGGAAACAGGATGCACCTGAGCTCAATTTTGAGTGTCATGGCAAAGGCTGTGAATACTTACGTACATATGTACGTACATACATTTTCGTTTTATATTTTTAATAAATTTCTAAACATTTCAAACAAACTTCTTTCACATTGTCATTATGGGGGATATTGTTTGAAGAATTAGGGAAAATAATGAATTTCATCCATTTTAGAATAAGGCTGTAACATAACAAAATTTGGAAAAAGTGAATACTTTCCAGATGCACTGTATCTACTGAAGTTGACATGCTAATCCTAAATTTAAGAGAATTTGTGACATTCAACAATTTTTTCAGTCAATTTCAGTCTTTGTCAACAGCAGACAAAAAGCACTTGTTTGACTTGAGAATCATCATGCCATAAGAATGAATTTCAGAATCAGATTTATTGGCAAAGTATGTGTACACATACAGGGAATTTGACTAATTTGGAGTTTAAATATACCACTGCTTAATGCTAAATTTAGCGATCGACTTCTGTCACAGTACAGCGCTGTTCTATTGATACATCTTTGGCGGCTGTATAAATAATGTTTTAGTCGTTGTTTGGGTTGTAGTGGGACAACAGTGTGGATTTGTGCATTTTATATTAAATAAATTTGGAGCTACTCCAAATTCCTCTTTTCCTCTCCCAGAGAGGAGTAGGGAGGTGGAGATCAACTTTCAACAGACGGCTGAAGAGACCCCAACAGAATGGGGGTGGAAAGGTTGCTTTCTCTAAGTGCTATTCCTGAGCAGTTGATCGTAGAACTGGCACGTTTTGATTCCGATGCCTGATAACGCGGTGCCTGACTTTTAAACTGACAAAAGGAGGGTCCAAGGAGAGTTCTCCCCCCACACACGTAACCGTAGCAACTGACCTTGCTCTGTGTTTCATTACCCCATCAAAGGGATACCCCTTCACGCCTAAGTGACAAAATCCAGGACCGTCCTGAACTTTTTGTAAACAAAGACTGCAGTCTCCAAAGACTCAAAGCATTAACTGATGATAAAGAAATGTCATACTATACTCTATTAATTGCCGGCTTGAATTTAAAGCTAAATAACTAAATTCCCCAGTTCCTAAGGAAAGATTGTTTTGGATTAATCTAAGCTTTCCTCATGTAACCTGAGCTCCCCCAAGTGGACGAAAAAAGTTACATACCATCGTCGGAAATGCCGTTAATGTATAAATGTCACTCATTATTTAACATGACCAATAATTTGACAATTGTTTTCCTGTTACCAAATGCTTAACTTAGAACAGTACAACTGTTTGACCACTGAGGTTTGATTGTGGAAATATTTGATTATAATACACGCAAATAACTTTTATAGACACTAAAAGTTTAGAAAGACAGTCCCTCGGGAAACCGGAAACGCTCCCTGTCGGGAACAAAGGACTGCCCTCTGGGGAACCACGCCCCAGACAACAAAAGAGCGACACACGACGTCGCCCACTCTCTTCTCCTTTTCGATTCGACCAGCGCAACGAAGCCTTTGTTTGCTTGAAGCTACACACGCGAAGTGCCGCGACATCGATTTGTACCTCAGTCCCAGCAACATCATTTGTTTTATTTTCTTTCTTTCTTTTGGTTTTGTTAAAGTTATCAGTCCGTTAAGTTACACTGGTCTAATTTAGGAACGACCAAGTTCCCCCTTTTAAGCTTTTTCGTCGAGCTAAGCCCACGGAGGTCGGACGACGCCACGTGTCCCGCCAGCAACCACAAAGGACGACTTAAACCTGACCCGAGATAGGGTCGGGAAGGCCCCACTGCAAGTCTTTCATAAGCCTTCCAGAGACGGACCCCCGGAGAAGTTCCCTGGCAGAGAAAGCTTTAAGTTGTCCTAACCGAGAACGCACGGACTCTGCCAGTGTGAGGCCGTTTACCATCAACCCGGCGGGAAGAAACGCAAGCAGTAAGACCAAAACCTTACATTCTGTGGTCAGTGACGTCCAATAGTTGCTAATCCATTTTTCTTTAGTCCAGCATATGGAATCTTTATACCCCTAGACAAATTTAACCGAGTTATCATCTAATTGCATTCGTTAGTTGCCGTATGAGTCAAATGCTTCCCACAATCAAACCTCCATTTCTCATTGTTCAGGCACTGTTTATTGCCCTGATGTATTTAGCCACCCTTTTATATCGCTTTAGTTAGTTAATAAATTCACCGTAATCAAGGAATTGTGTGTGTTGACTATTTCCACGTCCCTGCCAAGAGAATTGACCCTTTAGATATGAGACTGACTGACTGATTTAAGACAATTGAGCGATTATTAACTAACTGATCCCTAGTGAATAATTGTATAGTTATTAAAAGCTACCTAGAGGTCCGGAGACTCTAGGATAATAACAACTCCAGTGGTGCTCCGAAACAAGAGATTTATAATATTTAAAAATATAATATTTTCTGAATATTAAAATTCATAATTGGGTATTAATTCTCATAAATTTATTAAAAGTCATAGCTAAGTTTTGGACATGCTACAGAGTACACAAACACAACCACTCACTTTGCTAAACTTCTAAATTCAGAGGTGCAAAAGTCTTCTTTTAACTCTTTAGTAACATTTTGTGAATGAAACCTACCTACAAATAGAGCAGAACAGGTAGCCATAGATGTTAATTTTCAATTTTAAGGAGTCATCAATCAAGCTAATAATCAAATCTCCCTCACTTCCTAATGAACAGGTGGCATTCATTAGGCTGAAATGAGCAATGTAGTTTGTCCAGTTAAAAGAGTTTGGTGAATTAGACTTGAAACACTTGTATGAGCAAATGTCTTGATAAAAAGTGAGAGCGGTTTAGGATAAAAATAATGGGCATCATGCAAGAACCACTTATTTGTTCTTAAGTGGCTTGTACAAGTAACTAAGGAGAACTTGCCACATTCTCCAATTTTCTTGTATTTTGAATTTTCTCTCATGCACGAACAAAATTCATGATCCAGACCAGTCACAAGAGTAATGAGCCGTTAGTCTTGCGTTATCCCAACCTACGTTTTTCACTAATGGATTGCATATTTCATTACAATTTTGAGTTTAAAAATCCTATATAAATGAAACCGTTAGTTTTGTATGTACCTGGCTGCTTTCACGGCCAAAGATAAACATGCAGCTTGGCTAATGGGTCATTTCATTATTGAGCAGAAAAGGAGAAAGAAAGGAGCAAGGAGAGAGAGCAAAAATGAAGTGGCATTTCAGTGCAGAAGAGGTTTTAGAAATGGTCTTGCAGCGAGCTGCAGGACTCATTTGAAGAAGACACAACCTCAAGGGGAAGTCTGACACGGAAGGCTCAGTCTGATTTGTGCTGTCCAGTCATGGTCAGGATGGGCAGGATCCTCGGTGTCCTCTTGTCCACTTTCAGAGGAAGGTTCAGAGGATCTCATAGAAGTCGAGGACTCCACTGAGCATTTCATGTCAGACTCTCCCTCAAAGCTTGTGTCTTGATACACACACGCACACACGCGCGCACGCTCGCTCACACACAAAAAAACTTGGGGCCCCCTGGTGGTTACATGGCTCCATAAAAATACAAGAATTTCATGCCTTGGCCTACCATGGGAAATGGTTGAATCTGGTAGAATACAGTAAAAATGTCAAATATAACCACTTTTCTTCTAAATGAAATGCTGACATTACAGAATGCATGGTTTTATACTGTAATGGTATAAAAGTGAGATTAAAAAGTGTGTTTTGAATGGAATTCAGTGAGGCCTCTTTTGCCACAAAGGTGTCCAGAGGGAGTATTTTGCAAATCTCTCAAATAATTCAACTGGCATTTAAAGGGTTAAAATCCTGAAAATGATTGAATATTTGGTATTTTTGAGCAGGGAAGAAATTGTTTAAGTGATTTATGAAAAAAAAGCATAAACAAATATTGATGTATAATGATTTTATTTCATCATCATTTAAAGGGTTAAAATCCTGAAAATTATAAAATATTTGGTAGTTCTGAGTAAGTTTGAAGTTGTTTAAGTTATTTATGAAAAAGAAACATTAAAAAAAATATTGATGTAAGATGATTAAATAGCAGTTTATTTGTGCATGTACATTTTTGCCACGAAGGTTTCCAGAGGGTGCAAAATTTGAGGAGGGCCTAAGGGTTGTTAGGAGCATTTGCCGAATCTGACATGGCACACTCAAATGAGCCCAATGTACAAACAAAGTAAGAGAAAGTTAAGATAATAATACCACATTTTTGTTTGTTTGTAGCTGATTTTCCTAATATCAACAAAGTCTCACCTCTGAGATTACCCTATTGCGCACGAATGTGCCACTGATCACCAGGGAGCCGCTGTTCTACTCACCCACGAGCACCATAGGGACACACCGGGTCCACCCACACACAACAACTAACAAGACTGATCACTCATGCAAATTGCATTCAGCTCAGCCATCTGAAATTAATATCTTAACATCAAAGGAAATAGAGTATAAAAAGTGAAAATGATGGCAATGTCATTTTCAAGCTTGCATGCACATTAAGGCAAAGCTGCGACAGTATACCAAACACACAATAGCATCTATTGAACATAATTAAACCATCACCAAAACACAGTTAGGAAAAGGACTAGTTAAAGGTTAGATAAGAGCCTCCAAGTGGTGTTATGCTAATGCAGAAATATAGCCATAAATTGCTTTTCCATTTAAACAAAGTTCCTCAGCAGAGATCAACAGGTTGCTGTCAGTGCAGGACTGTGCATGTGTTATAGGATTTTGTTCCCCATTCTTTCCCTTGGAAAGCTGCCTGTAAATGTAAATGCAATGCAATAGACTGGGGACGCTGTTGATTTAGCCTGCAAGAAAGGATGTAACAGTAAAAAGTAAATGTGGATCGATTTGTTTACTAACATTAGCCTATATTGATGCAACCAGGAGCAGCCAGCTAAAGCTACAGTAGCTCTCCACCTCAGTCGCTGTAACTGTTATAACTTGTGACACAATCTCGTTTTAATAGCCAGTCCAGCTCACTACCCGTTTCATTATCATCCAATACATTTAGCTGTGCTGACATTGCTGAGCCTCTGGTGACAGATTCACAGATAGTGAAGATGGTTACTAAAAGCAGCAGGCGAGCTAACGCTGTAGCACGTTGGCTAAATGCAGTAAATGTACCGTGATCATGTAACGAGCATGGATTAGTTCAACCTGCAGCTGGTGTTGAGCTGCCTCTGAGACGGGAACATTGAAGTAACAGAGCCTGAAAATGTCTGAGTGAAAAGCCACAGCCTGCATGCTGGTGCACGTGTACGAGCACACGCCTGGTTGCAATCTTAGAACCGCACCTCTAGTGGCTGCTGGAAACTACATAATGCCCCTTTAAAAAGACCATGAGCACATGGACATGTAAATGCAATAGACTAGGGGCACTGTTTCACTCATTGCATTTGAATAAAGTTCACTATAGAGCAGACTAAGTCTTTGAAAATGTAATGTCAAATGCTATTCTCATTTTCATTGTCAATAGTTAGAAAATTGCATTTTAATTTTAATTTTGACTTAAAAAGACCATAAGGACATGGACGTGTAAATGCAATAGACTGGGGGCGCTGTTTCACTCATTTCATTTGAATAAAGTCTACTATAGAGCAGACTAAGTCAAATTTTCATTTTAATATGGTCCTAGAATGCTCACACTGATGGTCGACCTGCTGGGCATTGCTGCCTGATGCAGCTCCACCGGTGCCTTTTGTGCAGGTGTGCTCTACCTCTTTGTGCATAAAACGGGTCATCAGCTGGGGACCACCAGTCATGGATGTTTCACTCCTTTAACCCCAGTACATCTCCTGGTGGCGGAGCGATGGCAGGGGTCACTCCCCATCCCTTATTCTTCTTCCTTAGCCACAGCCAAAAGCTGCCCCTCTCTGCCTCCTCTGCCAGTTCTTTAATGGCTTTTTGACACCCTGCTCCTGTACATCCCATTTCATGGAGCAGGCGAACCATTGAGGACCCAACGAAGCCCCTGCATCCCACTTCAACGGGACACGTGGTGGCTTTCCAGCCTCTCTGCAGTCTTCTACCAGGTCCGCATACTTGGCACGCTTCCGCTCGTTGGCAGCCTCCATTCCCTCCTCCCATGGGGGCAGTAAGCTCCACCAACAAGATGGTCTTGCATGGCTCTGACCACATGATTAGCTCTGGCCGGAGCAAAGTTTCTACGATCTCCCTGGGGAATTGGAGCTGCCTCCCCAGGTTGATCATCATGTTCCACTCACTACCAGATGTTGCTCTCTGGTGAGGGTGGTTGATTTTTCTCCGGCCCTTGCAAACAGGATGGGACTTCTCGTTGGCGCACAAGGTCTACTATTAGCCTCCAGTCTACATGCCTCTGCCACCTCTGCTAGCTTCCTCAACACCAGATCGTGTCGCCACCTATAGCGGCCTTGGGACAATGCTGTCTTGCAGCCGGACAGGATGCAGGCTTGCATTGCTGGTACTGCAAAGGGGGCAAAGTTCTTCAGTGCCGAACCACTGGTGGAGGTTTCTGGGACAAGGTAGGATGTCATAGGTGGATCTGATCAGGAAGCTGAGCCTGGCTTGGGGGATCTTCCACAGATCAGACCATGACAAATGCCTGTCTGTGACACCTTCCCATGCCATCCAGCCTCCCTGCCGGCTCTGAGACACCGCCTTGATGTTAAAGCGCTCCTGCTCGGTCCTTTTCACTTCTGCCACCACCATGGCTCTCCGCTCTTCCTTGGAGGCCTTTGACCAGAAGAGGGGAGTCTCGCTCCTCCCGAGGCCTGCTCGACCCTCCTGGACTCTGCCGACTATTTCACGGTGTTTCAGCCTGCTAATTGCCATGTCGACCTCTTCCTGGGCTTTCCACTTCCTCCCTGTTTGTGAAAATGAAAATTATTGCATTTTCATTTTTACCTAAATAACACATACATATGAGGAAAATGTTATTGTGGGACTGCATTTCAATTTTCAAATTTGCATGATAATTTGATACTAGTCCCCTATACGCTCCCATAGTTTTACTTGTAACATAGTATTTTTTAATTGTGGTGCTGCTTTTAGTAAGTAAAAGATCTGAATATTTCTTCCACCACTGGCCACTGTACCGCACTCAACAGGATCTGACTGCTTAGGTTGACAGATGGGCTCTGTCCCTCCGTCTTTACTTCTTTTTGATCTTTGCTGTGTGTGACTGTCAGCCTGCCCCCCCTGCAGCTGTTGCAGGCAGGGTGAATGCCAGACGATGCAAGACCGTTGCAGAGATGCCAGCTGCCAGGAAGCCCTCAAACTGGCATTTCAGAAACTCCTGAGGGGCTGAGGTGGGCGTCTGTACTACACCACTCTGGATCATTGAGATCAAACTAACAGATTCAGTGTTTTATGGTAAATTGCCTTTGAAATCATAAATTTCTTTTATTCATTTGTCCGGGTTCAGGAGATGGGCTGTGTCAACCTAAACTTGGCTCTATTTAGACACATTTATGACAAGTTGACAGTCTGTTCACATGCACCAGTGTTTTTGAAATGAATTTTGAATTTTCTCAACCCACACGTGATCAACTTTAAAAGTATTTGACAAACTTTGTTGTCCGGGGGTTAAAAATTACCAACCCACAGTGCACTAGTGTGGATGGAGATGAGAAAAACATATATATTGGTTTATTGATGTAGAAAATTGAATTACGTAGTAGTGATTTAGTAGTGAGCATGTATCAGTGTTGTTGTGTCAAAAGAAGTGCAAGACTGTAATCATGCAGCGTAGGAAAGAATCTGCCAGTGACATTTCACAGCTCAATCATTTTTTTTCATCAATTGTCTATCTATTGAATTAGAATTGAATCAAGTTGATGGAAGGGGGTAATTTTAGCGGAAATAAGCAAATTGCACACTAAGGCATGCAGAAATCAGACAAAAAAAAAAAAGCAAAGAACTGTCAGACATCTCAGTGTTCTGTCTGACAGTTCTTTACTTTAAATTTTTTTTAACCTAATGTAGCTTCACTAATCTGCTGACAGACACATTAAAAAGGCATGACAGTTTCAGGCAGCAGGGTCTCACTGGTCTCACCATCTGAGGTTGGATGATGTAACAGGGTCATGCATTGCACTCATATACACTATTTATAATGTGTGTCCTACAATATAAAGTGCAGGCACGGTGCTATAGAACAGAACATTAAAACTACAGCTGACGCAGCTGATCTGCTTCATTATGAAACACAATCTGTCCTTGTGTGAGAAACACAAAGTAAATGAAAGCACCATGGTGAGACTGGAGAGAGAGAGAAAAAAAGTCAACTATTGGCCACTCAGAGAGTGAGAGAACAAGAAGGATGAGATATTGCAGCTTTTGGCTTAGGATAAAAGACAAAAGGGTGTTGTTGTGATGATGAACAGAGGATGAAAATAGAAAAAGCAGACAAACAAGACTCACTGCGAGAGTCTGGTATTTCAGAGAAGGTTCTTGCAAGGTCTGTTGCGACCGCTGCTCTGGCCTCCCCCTCGTCTCTCTGGGTGTCTGATCCCAGCTCAGACGCGCTCTCTGTGCCGCAATTTGTCTCCACTAAGTGTAAGAATTCAACACATCTTCTCACAAATCTCTGTACAAGCAAGAACGCTAGCTGTGTCTTTCATTTGGCATGTGTTAGTTTGTTTCCCTGTCATGTCTGTTCTTTGTTTCAGCTCCCTTTTTTGTCATTCTTTATTATCTCTGCTTTCCTCTTTCTTTCTTTCACTCTTAAACTCTTTTCTCCCTCCTAATCCTCATGTACCTTTGAGACTGTGCTCCCTGCCTCGCTTCATTTCAGGCTTCAGGCTGTTTTAATGCACCAATTAGTCTGTTTTCTTGACTCATACAAAGTGAAAAGAGCAGGAGGGGGGTAGAGTCTTTGGGACAAAACAAAATGATCATAACCTTTTATCCAGAGAACAAACGTCTGACTAGACTGAAAGCTAACAAACAAATACAAAACAGCTAATGGGCCATTTGTGAGTGGTTTATAATGAGTCACTGCCCTCAATGTGTGGGACCATTTATTGACACCGACCCGTGAACACACATACACAAAAAGAACTTTTGACCCCAGTCTTGGCCAAGTGGAATTGATTTGATTGGCCTTTGGCTCCCAGCAGCATCCCACCTGCCAGAGGTCAATGCTCCATTGACCTCTGGCACAACATGTCAGTTTGGGCCCTTCTACAGAAATCTCTCGTGGGCTGCTTTTAAACAGAATCCTCGGTGAGGTAAGTACATTCAAAGCTGTGACCTGCGCCTCTGACATCCCAGTGGATACCTTATGCTGTCATGAATATGGTCATGAATATTCAATGCTCGGTTTCTTCCTTTCTCATGGAGTCTTGAGAGGCAATGTTCCACCGGCTGTTCTTTTCCACTGACTTAAAGAGGTGCCATATGCTTTAAAATGTCTCCTCACTGTAAGAATCCCTTTGACAAACCTGGTGGTCTTAGATAATACATAAGTTTTATTTAATCTTAAAAGAAATAGTAGGAGGAATGAAGAATAAACATTTGGGGAAATATGCTTATTTGCTTTCTGGCAGAGCTAGATTAAAAGATGGTTACTTCTCTCATATCTTTTAAACATTACAAAGATTTAGCTTACGCTTATATCCAAAGGAAATTACAATTGCTCTATATGTCAGAGGTCAGAGGAGGGAGCAACTACGGGTTAAATGTCTTGCTCATTGGCTAATGTGTGGCAGTGGGAATTGAACCCTGGTCTTCCACATCAAAGGCATATGTCTTATCCACTGTTCCATCAAAAACCCTGTATGTGTAATATTATATACTGCTCTCTGTGTCTAATACAGGACACTTGCAGTTTGACTGTTTGCAGTATGTGTAAGCATCACCTTACATGAAAAGTTATAATTTATATTGATGTGTTCAGAGAGTATATGCATGTCAATTCCTCACGTACAGCACGTTGATGTAATAGCTATCCACCATGCCCACTGAGATACTGCTGCCCTATATCCTGCTCCCTAATAGTTGTCTTCTCCAGTCTACCTGGCCTGTCCATTGTATCTATGTCACATGGATGTATGACAGCCCTGAAGCTATGCACTGCCACCATCATGGAGCACTTGACATCTTCATGTATTTATGACTCTATTAAAAAGCTGCACAAGGACAAGGGGTTGGGGCACTATGCATGCCATTCTTCCTTCTGCTATTTTTTCTCCATTTCTCTCAGTCATTAGCTCAGATTTATGTAGCCACCCACTGATAGGAGTATATAAATGTATGGTTAATATATAAATGAGTTGGGATGTCATTTCTTACATGACCCGTATGTCATTTATCACCAACATTAATGTACAATGCCTGAATTTTGCAGCCTCGATTCTGCTTGAGAGGTCTTCTCTTAACTCTGTTTTACGATAACAGAGAAATTATTTGAGAGAATTCATTAGAATAATACACAATGCATACATTAAGCCACTGTATAATGTACCAGATGGTCCATTGTGCCTTTGTGCCTGCTGCTCACATTGGTGTTCAAAAGCCTGACATGTGGCCATATTAAAGGGTAGATGAAAATGCAGTTTTCAAAGAGGCAAAGAGACTGGTTAACTGAATGTCAGCCTCTGAGAAGTTACTGAAGATGATGACCCTTTCACACTAGTGCGTGTGTATTAAATAATCTTTATGAGGACTAAGAATTTGGCAGTTATGAAATCATAACCCTCACAACATACGGGAGACAAATGTGTGAGTGCTGCTTTCGTGTGTTTGTGCATGCTTTTAGTATTCTGCGTTCAATAAGCCCATTTTACCTGCCCTTGCAATCATCTCCTCCATTCAGCCTGACTATCCACAAGATAGTAGCTGTGCAGAGTCTGTCACCTCAATCTGCTCCGCAGGTCCAAACGTTTAAACCTCACCGGAGGCCAATAGGTTACGTTTGTTGAGTTTCCTGGGAAGTGATGAAAGGATCGCATTGTAAGCGGGTGATAAGTGGTGGCGTAATAATATAATAATAATAATAATAATAATAATAATCTTTATTTGTAGAGCACTTTTCAAAAACAAGTTACAAAGTGCTTTAACAAGTGTAAAGACAATAATACCCAAAAGACAATAATACAAAAACAATACAAGATAAAAGCATGAAAACATTAAAAAGACTAAAATACACGTTTAAGATAAATATAAAATTAGTAAAATACAATAAAATAAAAGGGATAAAATAAAGTCAAATAAGATCGGGAAAGGCTCTCCTATAAAAGTATGTTTTAAGAAGGGACTTAAAAGAGTTCACTGACTCAGCTGACCTGATTTCCTCGGGCAGGCTGTTCCAGAGCCTCGGGGCCCTGACTGCAAACGCTCTGTCCCCTTTAGTTTTCAGTCGAGAATCTGGAACAGATAGCAGACCTCTGCCCGAGGATCTCAAGGTACGTGCTGGTGTGTATGGGACTAAAAGTTCAGAAATATAACAAGGCGAGAGGCCATGAAGACCTTTAACAGTAATCAATAGAATTTTAAAGTCAATTCTAAAACATACTGGGAGCCAGTGTAATGAAGCTAAAATAGGAAGCAATGTGGTCATATTTCTTTGGCGTAGACCCCCTCCTCTGTTCAGCGATGGCTTCTCTGTCTAAAATATGCAGCTGGCGATCCTCAAACAAGTGTCCTCTGTCCTTCAGATGTAAGTAAACTGCAGAGTCTTGACCTGAGGAGTTGGCCCTTCTGTGTTGAGCCATGCGTTTGTGTAGTGGTTGTTTTAATGTCCCCAATATACAGGTCTCTGCATTTCTCACTGCATTGGACCGCATACACTAGATTGCTTTTCTTGTGCTTGGGGATGTGGTCTTTGGGGTGTACCAGCATCTGTCACATCCGTGAAACCTTTTGCTATGTTTGC
>NW_024040041.1:30478346-30550920 GCF_014851395.1 Micropterus salmoides | reverse complement strand
AAGCTTGCAATGCAATTTAAATATAGAAGACAACTGTGTTGTCCAAAAAAAGTAACTTAAAGTAAAAACAAATAAGCTACTGATTACTGCATTATATTATATTTTATGTTCTGAATTGTCACCTGCCACCAATCCTGCCCCAATCTTGTGCAACGTCTTGTTTCGTCACACACTTGATCTAAGCCCTTAAATGGAAGGATGGTGTATTGGTGAGGGTGTCTGACCGATTTTGGTGGGCCGCCTGAGACAAAAATGCCAGGGCCAATTTTTTTTTGTCCCAGTGCAGCTCTGTCTGGGGCTGCACATTTCTGTGACTGAGAAGTACTTTTTGGCAAACAAAACATATTTATTCATACATAGACCATAAGACATTGAATATTCCTTACTCAGTGCAATTAAAATGTTTTAGGGTTAGTTTTGTATTTTGTTACCTTCATCAGGTGTGACCAAATTGTTACATTCATTCATAAGCTGACGCTTTTATCCAAAGAAATTTTGAATTGCAATTTATGTCAAAGGTTGCAAGCCTCTGGAGCAACTAGGACTTAAGCGTCTTGCTCAGGGAAATATTGGTGGACGTGTCACAGCGGGGAGTTGAACCTGTGTCTCTCACACCAAAGGCATGCGTCTTATCCACTGCTCCATCACCACCCCTTACCACTCTTCCAATACTGACTTTTAGTTTCAAAATTGATTTCGTAATCGTTATTGTAATTTTCACACATACATTAAAGTCAATAGGACCTTTAACAATAAAAAAGTAAAGCCAATCACAGAAAGTGCTCAGGAATAGTAATTTGAACAGTGGGTATTTAACATGCAGTTGTGTCTAATTGATGTTTTTAAAATTTTTCAATGGCAAAAAAGTTATACACTTGTTAGTAGGATCAATTCATTGTTGGTTTTTGGTCTTTTAATGTGATTTATCGACAATAAGATAGATAAAGAGTATTCCCGGCCAAATCCTTTTAACTCAAGCTTAAACATATTCCGACAATGATTTCTAAATGGTAAATAATATAACCATTTGTCTGTAATCAGCAGCCACTTGACAGTTTGTGGTATTTAAGACTCTTAAATTCCTGTCAGAGATGCATTTGTGATGAAAATACAAGGGGCTTAGTGAAAGCTAATAGGACACTCATTTTGGTTGCTGATTCCCTAATTTGCATATTAGTTCCATGCTTTGCTTTGTTGTGTTCTGTGAAGGAACCTTCACCATTATTATCGTGTTGATGTCACCTAGTTCTACATTCCGTACACTGTGAATTTGAGGTGCTTTTGTAGATTCTCCATCACTTGGTGTCTGAAAGCTCAGCTATCCAGTCCCTCTGAAAAGACAGTTGTTCACTTGTTCACTGCGTTCAGCAAAATTGTTTATTCAAACCTGTTCAAAACTCAAACATGGAAGCCCACATCATTTTTCAACAAGTCCAAAAGATGAGACCATCCTGCTTCTCTGTAGAAGAGCAATGTTGCTACAAAGCAGAGGTAAGTTCCTGTACATGTAAAAGTGCACTGTTCATTATTTATGTTACATTGCATAATATGGTGTTTCTGTGAGCTGTTAAACTGTACTGTACCGAATCTGTGTTGCAGAAAATGATGCTGAGGCAGTTTATGCTCTTGAAGCAGCGGGGGCAAGTTCCACGTTATTTATCTGTCAGAGACATGAAGACCTGGCTGTTGAGAGGAAGAAGCTTCCTGGAGGAGTGAGTCAAACTGATCATTGGTTTAACTGTTACACTGGCAGAAACACGTTAAATTAGAGCATTTTAAAATACAGTGTTTTTTATTTTTGCAGGTTTCTGGAAACAAATGAGTACTGGGGAAAGGGACCTGTTCATGGCTGAATTGGTACGTAAAATATAGAGGATCTAGAGACTTGAGAGCAATATTTTAATGTTAACTGTTTAGTTTCATGTAAAAATAGTCTACTGTCAGCTCCATTATGCTCCTGGTGTGACTAAAAAGTGTGTTGTTGACAGGCCTGGACCACAGCGAGGCACTTCTGTCTCGCTCAGATGGAAGAAGAGCTCCTGGAGGAACTGAACAAAGAAAAGCAGCTTTCACAGCTGTTGAGCAGGGAGGTCACACTGGAGGGCCTTGAGATGTTTGTCTCAGTCGTCCACCCAGCAGCAGAGGAGGATGTAAAAACCTTCCTTCCATCTATGCACGCCAAACTGCTAAGAATTTTCGGAGGCATTCAGATCAACAGCGGTCCACTCTCTGAAGGGGACACAAAACCAGCAGAGCTCTTGGAGCTTGAACAGAGTGCTGCGTCCCTGGTGCCAGAGGTGGTGGACATTGCTCTCAAGTTCCTCCTGGAGGAACCAGAGCTAAAAGACAAATGTAAACTTGCCAGTGCTGAGATTGGCAAACTTCTGACTAACTCAGCAGCTCCTTGCCTTTCTCAGTTTGGATCTGTGTCAAGAACTGTTGTGCTTAGCGTCTGCACTAGAGCTGCCCGATCCATTGTGAAAGCCATCTTTGAGAGGTTCGACCAGCGCTCCAAGTCCTTCCACCAGATGGACTATGATGAGAGTGATTTCTCTGCCGGATACGGTGCCATCTTTGCTATCCAGGAAATGGTCAAAGAAAAGTACCTTCGGCTCTTCGCCTCAGAGGAGCAGGAAGGGGCACTTCTTGAGAAGAGAGAGGTTTCTCCACAAGTGCATGAAAATATGGCCACTGCTCCAAACGATGTGACCGAGGACACAGTCTTGGTCAAATCGGGTACCAGTGTGGCTGTGTTCATGGCTGATGAGCCGGAAGAACTGCAGCAGGAAGATGTGAAGGAATCGCACACAGAAGAAACCCTGGTTCAGGACACTGCCATCCAGAACATGGACCACGGAGTGCGAACAGATACATCCACCCACAGTCACGCTGGCCTCTGGAGTTCAGAGAGACTGGATGACCAACTACTGGAGAAGAAGGAAACCTCCCAAGGAGTCCCTGGGGATGAAGAGTTGGCCATTATGCAATATCATTTGACTGAGGTATCATCGTCAGTCAACTGTTTGAAGAGAAAGAAGGGAGTGCGTGCCTTCTTCCGTGGTGTGTGGAAGATGATGACATGCTGCTTTAGTGTATCCACAATGGACTAAAGCATTGTGCATGCACCTTGCTCCCTTCACCCTGTTCCCCTCATCCCCTCATCCCTGCTCTCCCCTGCTCTCCCTGCTCCCCTCATCCCTGCTTCCATCATCCCTGCTCCCCTCATCCCTGCTTCCATCACCCTCCCTGCTTCCATCATCCCTGCTTCCCTCATCCCTGCTTCCCTCATCCCTGCTTCCATCATCCCTGCTCCCCTCATCCCTGCTTCCCTCATCCCTGCTTCCCTCATCCCTGCTCCCCCTGCTCCCCTCATCCCTTCACCTCCTTCACCCTTCTGGATGCAGCTCAAGTTCATCAAGTTGGTTACCAGAGCCAATATCCCCACTTGTTCAGTGGACCCCATGCCTACTATCATGGTCAAGGCATGCCTCTCTAACCTCTGTCCCATCACAGTGGACATCATAAACACTTCTCTGGTATCTGGCTCGGTACCCTCCTGCTTCAAAACAGCTGCCGTTACTCCTATTCTCAAAAAGCCCAGTTTGGACCCGGATGACCTCAACAACTACCGTCCGATCTCCAACCTTCCCTTCATGAGCAAAATTGTGGAAAGAGCAGTTGCCGCCCAACTTCATCAACACATGTCCCACTATGATCCCTATGAAACCTTCAGTCTGGCTTCAGAGCACATCACAGCACTGAGACCGCCCTCATCAAAATCACTAAGTTCCCCTCATCCCTTCATCCTACTCCCCTCATCCTTCACCCTTCTGGATGCAGCTCAAGTTCGTCAAGTTGGTTACCAGAGCCAAGATCTCCACTTGTTCAGTGGACCCCATGCCTACTATCATGGTCAAGGCATGCCTCTCTAACCTCTGTCCCATCAGTGGGAATCATAAACACTTCTCTGGTATCTGGCTCGGTACCCTCCTGCTTCAAAACAGCTGCCGTTACTCCTATTCTCAAAAAGCCCAGTTTGGACACGGATGACCTCAACAACTACCGTCCGATCTCCAACCTTCCCTTCATGGTCTCAGTTTCCACTGTTATGCTGATGACACAGCTGTATATCAGCACCAAACCATCCACTCAGCTTCCCCCTCTGTCACTTGTTAACTGTTTGAAATAAAAACCTGGATGTCATCCAATCTACTCAAGCTGAAGAGCAGCAAAACGGAGCTAATGGTAGTGGCTCCCAAGACGCTGCTCCTGAGGGTAGGTGATCTACTCCTCAAAGTGGATGGTTGCTCCATCTCTCCATCCCAAGAAGTCCGCAACCTTGGTGTCATCTTGGACTCCACCCTTTCCTTCCAGTCACATGTCAAAATTATTACCAAATCTGCTTTCTACCACCTCAAAAACATCTCCAGACTTTGATCATCACTCTCAGACTCTGTGGCAGAGTCTCTCATCCATGCTTTCATCACCTCCCGCCTGGACTACTGTAACGGTGTCCTGTATGGGGTACCCAGCAAGGTCCTGGACAGGCTACAATATGTCCAGAACTCGGCTGCCAGGGTTCTCACCCACACACACACACTAGGTCGTGGCAGCACATCACCCCAATCCTCACTCAGCTTCACTGGCTGCCGGTCAAATTCCGCATCACCTACAAAATCCTACTCCTCACCTATAAATCTCTCCATGCCACTGCCCCCCAGTACCTACTGGGCCTTCTCCACTCCTACTCCCCCTCACGGAACCTGCGGTCCCCCGACAAGGGCCTGCTCTCTGTCCCCCCACCAGACTGCGGACTTTTCGGGATAGAGGCTTCGTGTCGCAGCCCCCACCCTCTGGAAGTCCATCCCCACAGAGATACGAAATGCTCCCTCTCTGGACACCTTCAAAAAACCCCTAAAAATCCAGCTCTTCACAAATTCAACCCTGAATGACCTTTTATTGCTCTGTCTCTGCAATTATATGTAAAGCGTCCTTGGGGTCTCGTGAAAGGCGCTATATAAATACAAGTTATTGTTATCATTATTATTATTATTATCCCTGCTCCCCTCATCCCTTCATCCCCTCATCCTTCCATCCCTGCTCCCCTCATCCCTTCATCCCCGCTCCCCTCCTCCACTTATCCCTTCCTTCCCAATCAGGAGCACAGCTCTCTCATGTCTCATCTAGGGACCGTCTGGGGGGGCTTGAAATAAACTCAGGTGAAAAACACTTCCAAGACAGAACCCCAAAACGGAGTCTCCTCCACCCGGTCTTCTGTACACCCTCCCAGACCAGCCTAAAGAGAGGACATCCTTCTTCCACCATCATCCTTCCCCTCTATATGCATTAATCCATCCTCCATAATCAATGCATTCCAAATTTGCATGTACTGCACATGTACAATGTGCTTGTGAAAAAGAAGGGAGTGCGTGCCTTCTTCTGTGCTGGCTGGAAGATGATGACATGCTGCTTTAGTGCATCCACTAAGGGCTGAATCTCAGCAATCTCTCTACAATAAGTTTTAAATACTGTCTGGCTGCCATGCCTCGATTTTGAGAATCTGGCTTGTTTAATTACAATAAAAATCCATGGATTACTTTTATTTCAGCATTTATTCATTTAGTCTTTTTAGTGTTTGTCTGTTTGATTGAATAACAAAACTAAATCTATACCATTAAGTCTGAACCAGAGCTGGAAGATAAGTTGCCAGTGCTGAGCTTAGCAAACTACGTGTGAACCAGTGGTAGTTCAACATGGCACCTCATGGTAAAGGACTCTGAGGATCTGAAAAAAAGAAATTGCTGCTCTACATAAAGATAGCCTAGGCTATAAGGCAAGGCAAGTTTATTTGTATAGCACATTTCAACAACAAGGTCATTCAAAGTGCTTTACATAAAACATAAAAGCCACAGGGAAATATAAAAAAAAGTTTAAAAGCAGCATAGGGAAATTTCAAAAAATACACATTAAAAGTTACAGTGCAGTGTACAATCAGGGTTAAGAGTTAAATGGAAAATAAAATACTGGAATGTTTGACTGTTCAAGAAGATTGCCAAGATCCTGAAACTGAGCTGCAGCACGGTGGCCAAGACCACACAGCGGTTCAACAGAACGGGTTCCACAAAGAACAAGGCTCACCCTGATCAACCAGTAGAAGTTGAGTGCACATGTGTTACATCACATCAGACAACAGCGGCATTAGTGGTGTAGGAAAACCTTCATTTTTATTTCTTCACCGGCAGGACTGGCAAAACATACACAAACTGTCCGTCAAGCAGCACCGGGAACACACACACTCTTAATCCGACCAGGGCTACGTCTAATAACTGCCACTTCTTCTAATGTGGCTTTCTGACATATTGAGGGGATGAGGGGAGCAGGGGGAGCAGGGATGATGGGAGCAGGCAGCAACATCGATTTTGATGCATTGTTTTTTTTTGTAGTGTCACATTTTAAGAAACTCACATTTGTCCCTACAAAAAATGGCTTCTTCACAAAATCTGCTGTATAAATATCATACATTAATATTTTTTTCCACTTTAAACGAGTCAATATTTCAAAGCTACTTCAGCCTGAAATATACATATCGAATATTATGTTTGGGGGATCCCTTTAAATGTCACTATGTTTAAATAACGCCACGATGACGGGCAGCAACATTGCTTTTGATGCATTTATGCATCTTTTCTGCAGTCGCAGTTTAAAGTTCATAATCTTAGCTTACAAAGACATATGATCATTTCCAGATCCTCCTGTGTGCCGTCTCCTCCTCCACTACTGCTCATACTATCAGGTACACCTGTTCAATTGTTTATCGACACAAATAGCTGGTCAGCCAATCACATGGCTGCAACTTAATGCATTTAGGCACAAAGATGTCAAGACAACTTGCTGAAGTTGTGCATCAGAATGGGGAAGAAAGGAGATTTCACCACATGTATCTGATCTTCCCAATATGAGTGTAATTTGCCTGGTCCTCTACGCTCTGACATATTCACAAGGACACGGTCATCTGGAGAAAGCACTGAGCTCTGCCTCTGATCATAGTATATTTTTCCTCTTGTCCTAGTCTTTGTAATGGTTCTGGTTGCAATATCATTTGCTTCTTTCATTGAATTACGTCCTTCTCTTCATCAATCCTAAAGATCAAGTCAATTGGCAAATGGGGCTTTCAACCAAAAACAAAAAGAAAACAGAGTATTCTGTTGCCTTGCTGGTGGTGCAGTTGTAAGCATGTACACTTTATTCACATAGTCACTCCAATTTCCCTTTTACTCCTCATCCAAGGTCCGCAGCATCGATAACAAGGTGCGATTAAATCTTTGGCTGGGTTCCCTTGTGTTTTGGAGTTGGCCACACCAGTGTACTTTTGCAACTGTCTGAATTACTGGTTCTCAAATTATTTTCCTTGATCGTGATGTATTTTAGCAGGGAAGCCAAATTTGAAAGTTTGAAATTTCAAAGTCATTCAAAATTTTATCTGATTTGTTACGGGTTGGGTAGGCTTGGGCAAATTTAATGAAGTTGTCAATCACTAAGCAGTAAGCCTCTTCTAAAGATGATGCACAAGAAAGCCCGCAAACAGTTTGCTGAAGACAAGCAGACTAAGGACATGGATTACTGGAACCATGTGCTGTGGTCTGATGAGACCAAGGTAAATTTATTTGGTTCAGATGGTTTCAAGCATGTGTGGCGGCAACCAGGTGAGGAGTACAAAGACAAGTGTGTCTTGCCTACAGTCAAGCATGGTGGTGGGAGGGTCATGGTCTGGGGCCAGGGCTGGACGCACCTTTGGGGCCAGTGTGACGTAAATTATGTATTTATATAACTGTTTTTAAAAATGAGCCTACGATTTTCTATACTGACACTGGGCCGGTCCAATCACATCTCTTACTAGCCCCCACCCCCTCTGCTCACTGTTTCTTGCGCTACGGCTGCCGCCAAATGCGCGAAAATAACCGCGTTAGTGAGTGACAAAGTGACAGGGCTGAGGGAGAGAGAGAGCAGGAAGAGAGTGGAGGTGAAGCGGTAAACATGGAGTAGCTCAGCCTGTAGGGAGGGAGGGTCATTTACACTGGGGACATGTAGGCTACCCACCACTTTTAGAAAGCATTTGTTAAAAATATTCCTGAAAAATAGCTTGAACCAAGAAATGTTAATTAACAAATAAAAATGCTATGAAAAAGGTTTATTTGCACAATAAGCTTGCAATGCAATTTAAATATAGAAGACAACTGTGTTGTCCAAAAAAAGTAACTTAAAGTAAAAACAATAATAAGCTACTGATTACTGCATTATATATATTTTTATGTTCTGAATTGTCACCTGCCACCAATCCTGCCCCAATCTTGTGCAACGTCTTGTTTCGTCACACACTTAATCTAAGCCCTTAAATGGAAGGATGGTGTATTGGTGAGGGGTGTCTGACCGATTTTGGTGGGCCGCCTGAGACAAAAATGCCAGGGCCAATTTTTTTTGTCCCAGTGCAGCTCTGTCTGGGGCTGCACATTTCTGTGACTGAGAAGTACTTTTTGGCAAAAAAAACATATTTATTCATACATAGACCATAAGACATTGAATATTCCTTACTCAGTGCAATTAAAATGTTTTAGGGTTAGTTTTGTATTTTGTTACCTTCATCAGGTGTGACCAAATTGTTACATTCATTCATAAGCTGACGCTTTTATCCAAAGAAATTTTGAATTGCAATTTATGTCAAAGGTTGCAAGCCTCTGGAGCAACTAGGACTTAAGCGTCTTGCTCAGGGAAATATTGGTGGACGTGTCACAGCGGGGAGTTGAACCTGTGTCTCTCACACCAAAGGCATGCGTCTTATCCACTGCTCCATCACCACCCCTTACCACTCTTCCAATACTGACTTTTAGTTTCAAAATTGATTTCGTAATCGTTATTGTAATTTTCACACATACATTAAAGTCAATAGGACCTTTAACAATAAAAAAGTAAAGCCAATCACAGAAAGTGCTCAGGAATAGTAATTTGAACAGTGGGTATTTAACATGCAGTTGTGTCTAATTGATGTTTTTAAAATTTTTCAATGGCAAAAAAGTTATACACTTGTTAGTAGGATCAATTCATTGTTGGTTTTTGGTCTTTTAATGTGATTTATCGACAATAAGATAGATAAAGAGTATTCCCGGCCAAATCCTTTTAACTCAAGCTTAAACATATTCCGACAATGATTTCTAAATGGTAAATAATATAACCATTTGTCTGTAATCAGCAGCCACTTGACAGTTTGTGGTATTTAAGACTCTTAAATTCCTGTCAGAGATGCATTTGTGATGAAAATACAAGGGGCTTAGTGAAAGCTAATAGGACACTCATTTTGGTTGCTGATTCCCTAATTTGCATATTAGTTCCATGCTTTGCTTTGTTGTGTTCTGTGAAGGAACCTTCACCATTATTATCGTGTTGATGTCACCTAGTTCTACATTCCGTACACTGTGAATTTGAGGTGCTTTTGTAGATTCTCCATCACTTGGTGTCTGAAAGCTCAGCTATCCAGTCCCTCTGAAAAGACAGTTGTTCACTTGTTCACTGCGTTCAGCAAAATTGTTTATTCAAACCTGTTCAAAACTCAAACATGGAAGCCCACATCATTTTTCAACAAGTCCAAAAGATGAGACCATCCTGCTTCTCTGTAGAAGAGCAATGTTGCTACAAAGCAGAGGTAAGTTCCTGTACATGTAAAAGTGCACTGTTCATTATTTATGTTACATTGCATAATATGGTGTTTCTGTGAGCTGTTAAACTGTACTGTACCGAATCTGTGTTGCAGAAAATGATGCTGAGGCAGTTTATGCTCTTGAAGCAGCGGGGGCAAGTTCCACGTTATTTATCTGTCAGAGACATGAAGACCTGGCTGTTGAGAGGAAGAAGCTTCCTGGAGGAGTGAGTCAAACTGATCATTGGTTTAACTGTTACACTGGCAGAAACACGTTAAATTAGAGCATTTTAAAATACAGTGTTTTTTATTTTTGCAGGTTTCTGGAAACAAATGAGAGTACTGGGGAAAGGGACCTGTTCATGGCTGAATTGGTACGTAAAATATAGAGGATCTAGAGACTTGAGAGCAATATTTTAATGTTAACTGTTTAGTTTCATGTAAAAATAGTCTACTGTCAGCTCCATTATGCTCCTGGTGTGACTAAAAAGTGTGTTGTTGACAGGCCTGGACCACAGCGAGGCACTTCTGTCTCGCTCAGATGGAAGAAGAGCTCCTGGAGGAACTGAACAAAGAAAAGCAGCTTTCACAGCTGTTGAGCAGGGAGGTCACACTGGAGGGCCTTGAGATGTTTGTCTCAGTCGTCCACCCAGCAGCAGAGGAGGATGTAAAAACCTTCCTTCCATCTATGCACGCCAAACTGCTAAGAATTTTCGGAGGCATTCAGATCAACAGCGGTCCACTCTCTGAAGGGGACACAAAACCAGCAGAGCTCTTGGAGCTTGAACAGAGTGCTGCGTCCCTGGTGCCAGAGGTGGTGGACATTGCTCTCAAGTTCCTCCTGGAGGAACCAGAGCTAAAAGACAAATGTAAACTTGCCAGTGCTGAGATTGGCAAACTTCTGACTAACTCAGCAGCTCCTTGCCTTTCTCAGTTTGGATCTGTGTCAAGAACTGTTGTGCTTAGCGTCTGCACTAGAGCTGCCCGATCCATTGTGAAAGCCATCTTTGAGAGGTTCGACCAGCGCTCCAAGTCCTTCCACCAGATGGACTATGATGAGAGTGATTTCTCTGCCGGATACGGTGCCATCTTTGCTATCCAGGAAATGGTCAAAGAAAAGTACCTTCGGCTCTTCGCCTCAGAGGAGCAGGAAGGGGCACTTCTTGAGAAGAGAGAGGTTTCTCCACAAGTGCATGAAAATATGGCCACTGCTCCAAACGATGTGACCGAGGACACAGTCTTGGTCAAATCGGGTACCAGTGTGGCTGTGTTCATGGCTGATGAGCCGGAAGAACTGCAGCAGGAAGATGTGAAGGAATCGCACACAGAAGAAACCCTGGTTCAGGACACTGCCATCCAGAACATGGACCACGGAGTGCGAACAGATACATCCACCCACAGTCACGCTGGCCTCTGGAGTTCAGAGAGACTGGATGACCAACTACTGGAGAAGAAGGAAACCTCCCAAGGAGTCCCTGGGGATGAAGAGTTGGCCATTATGCAATATCATTTGACTGAGGTATCATCGTCAGTCAACTGTTTGAAGAGAAAGAAGGGAGTGCGTGCCTTCTTCCGTGGTGTGTGGAAGATGATGACATGCTGCTTTAGTGTATCCACAATGGACTAAAGCATTGTGCATGCACCTTGCTCCCTTCACCCTGTTCCCCTCATCCCCTCATCCCTGCTCTCCCCTGCTCTCCCTGCTCCCCTCATCCCTGCTTCCATCATCCCTGCTCCCCTCATCCCTGCTTCCCATCATCCCTGCTTCCCTCATCCCTGCTTCCCTCATCCCTGCTTCCATCATCCCTGCTCCCCTCATCCCTGCTTCCCTCATCCCTGCTTCCCTCATCCCTGCTCCCCCTGCTCCCCTCATCCCTTCACCTCCTTCACCCTTCTGGATGCAGCTCAAGTTCATCAAGTTGGTTACCAGAGCCAATATCCCCACTTGTTCAGTGGACCCCATGCCTACTATCATGGTCAAGGCATGCCTCTCTAACCTCTGTCCCATCACAGTGGACATCATAAACACTTCTCTGGTATCTGGCTCGGTACCCTCCTGCTTCAAAACAGCTGCCGTTACTCCTATTCTCAAAAAGCCCAGTTTGGACCCGGATGACCTCAACAACTACCGTCCGATCTCCAACCTTCCCTTCATGAGCAAAATTGTGGAAAGAGCAGTTGCCGCCCAACTTCATCAACACATGTCCCACTATGATCCCTATGAAACCTTCAGTCTGGCTTCAGAGCACATCACAGCACTGAGACCGCCCTCATCAAAATCACTAAGTTCCCCTCATCCCTTCATCCTACTCCCCTCATCCCTTCACCCTTCTGGATGCAGCTCAAGTTCGTCAAGTTGGTTACCAGAGCCAAGATCTCCACTTGTTCAGTGGACCCCATGCCTACTATCATGGTCAAGGCATGCCTCTCTAACCTCTGTCCCATCACAGTGGGAATCATAAACACTTCTCTGGTATCTGGCTCGGTACCCTCCTGCTTCAAAACAGCTGCCGTTACTCCTATTCTCAAAAAGCCCAGTTTGGACACGGATGACCTCAACAACTACCGTCCGATCTCCAACCTTCCCTTCATGGTCTCAGTTTCCACTGTTATGCTGATGACACAGCTGTATATCAGCACCAAACCATCCACTCAGCTTCCCCCTCTGTCACTTGTTAACTGTTTGAAATAAAAACCTGGATGTCATCCAATCTACTCAAGCTGAAGAGCAGCAAAACGGAGCTAATGGTAGTGGCTCCCAAGACGCTGCTCCTGAGGGTAGGTGATCTACTCCTCAAAGTGGATGGTTGCTCCATCTCTCCATCCCAAGAAGTCCGCAACCTTGGTGTCATCTTGGACTCCACCCTTTCCTTCCAGTCACATGTCAAAATTATTACCAAATCTGCTTTCTACCACCTCAAAAACATCTCCAGACTTTGATCATCACTCTCAGACTCTGTGGCAGAGTCTCTCATCCATGCTTTCATCACCTCCCGCCTGGACTACTGTAACGGTGTCCTGTATGGGGTACCCAGCAAGGTCCTGGACAGGCTACAATATGTCCAGAACTCGGCTGCCAGGGTTCTCACCCACACACACACTAGGTCGTGGCAGCACATCACCCCAATCCTCACTCAGCTTCACTGGCTGCCGGTCAAATTCCGCATCACCTACAAAATCCTACTCCTCACCTATAAATCTCTCCATGCCACTGCCCCCCAGTACCTACTGGGCCTTCTCCACTCCTACTCCCCCTCACGGAACCTGCGGACCCCCGACAAGGGCCTGCTCTCTGTCCCCCACACCAGACTGCGGACTTTTCGGGATAGAGGCTTCGTGTCGCAGCCCCCACCCTCTGGAAGTCCATCCCCACAGAGATACGAAATGCTCCCTTTCTGGACACCTTCAAAAAACCCCTAAAAATCCAGCTCTTCACAAATTCAACCCTGAATGACCTTTTATTGCTCTGTCTCTGCAATTATATGTAAAGCGTCCTTGGGGTCTCGTGAAAGGCGCTATATAAATACAAGTTATTGTTATCATTATTATTATTATTATCCCTGATCCCCTCATCCCTTCATCCCCTCATCCTTCCATCCCTGCTCCCCTCATCCCTTCATCCCCGCTCCCCTCCTCCACTTATCCCTTCCTTCCCAATCAGGAGCACAGCTCTCTCATGTCTCATCTAGGGACCGTCTGGGGGGGCTTGAAATAAACTCAGGTGAAAAACACTTCCAAGACAGAACCCCAAAACGGAGTCTCCTCCACCCGGTCTTCTGTACACCCTCCCAGACCAGCCTAAAGAGAGGACATCCTTCTTCCACCATCATCCTTCCCCTCTATATGCATTAATCCATCCTCCATAATCAATGCATTCCAAATTTGCATGTACTGCACATGTACAATGTGCTTGTGAAAAAGAAGGGAGTGCGTGCCTTCTTCTGTGCTGGCTGGAAGATGATGACATGCTGCTTTAGTGCATCCACTAAGGGCTGAATCTCAGCAATCTCTCTACAATAAGTTTTAAATACTGTCTGGCTGCCATGCCTCGATTTTGAGAATCTGGCTTGTTTAATTACAATAAAAATCCATGGATTACTTTTATTTCAGCATTTATTCATTTAGTCTTTTTAGTGTTTGTCTGTTTGATTGAATAACAAAACTAAATCTATACCATTAAGTCTGAACCAGAGCTGGAAGATAAGTTGCCAGTGCTGAGCTTAGCAAACTACGTGTGAACCAGTGGTAGTTCAACATGGCACCTCATGGTAAAGGACTCTGAGGATCTGAAAAAAAGAAATTGCTGCTCTACATAAAGATAGCCTAGGCTATAAGGCAAGGCAAGTTTATTTGTATAGCACATTTCAACAACAAGGTCATTCAAAGTGCTTTACATAAAACATAAAAGCCACAGGGAAATATAAAAAAAAGTTTAAAAGCAGCATAGGGAAATTTCAAAAAATACACATTAAAAGTTACAGTGCAGTGTACAATCAGGGTTAAGAGTTAAATGGAAAATAAAATACTGGAATGTTTGACTGTTCAAGAAGATTGCCAAGATCCTGAAACTGAGCTGCAGCACGGTGGCCAAGACCACACAGCGGTTCAACAGAACGGGTTCCACAAAGAACAAGGCTCACCCTGATCAACCAGTAGAAGTTGAGTGCACATGTGTTACATCACATCAGACAACAGCGGCATTAGTGGTGTAGGAAAACCTTCATTTTTATTTCTTCACCGGCAGGACTGGCAAAACATACACAAACTGTCCGTCAAGCAGCACCGGGAACACACACACTCTTAATCCGACCAGGGCTACGTCTAATAACTGCCACTTCTTCTAATGTGGCTTTCTGACATATTGAGGGGATGAGGGGAGCAGGGGGAGCAGGGATGATGGGAGCAGGCAGCAACATCGATTTTGATGCATTGTTTTTTTTTGTAGTGTCACATTTTAAGAAACTCACATTTGTCCCTACAAAAAATGGCTTCTTCACAAAATCTGCTGTATAAATATCATACATTAATATTTTTTTCCACTTTAAACGAGTCAATATTTCAAAGCTACTTCAGCCTGAAATATACATATCGAATATTATGTTTGGGGGATCCCTTTAAATGTCACTATGTTTAAATAACGCCACGATGACGGGCAGCAACATTGCTTTTGATGCATTTATGCATCTTTTCTGCAGTCGCAGTTTAAAGTTCATAATCTTAGCTTACAAAGACATATGATCATTTCCAGATCCTCCTGTGTGCCGTCTCCTCCTCCACTACTGCTCATACTATCAGGTACACCTGTTCAATTGTTTATCGACACAAATAGCTGGTCAGCCAATCACATGGCTGCAACTTAATGCATTTAGGCACAAAGATGTCAAGACAACTTGCTGAAGTTGTGCATCAGAATGGGGAAGAAAGGAGATTTCACCACATGTATCTGATCTTCCCAATATGAGTGTAATTTGCCTGGTCCTCTACGCTCTGACATATTCACAAGGACACGGTCATCTGGAGAAAGCACTGAGCTCTGCCTCTGATCATAGTATATTTTTCCTCTTGTCCTAGTCTTTGTAATGGTTCTGGTTGCAATATCATTTGCTTCTTTCATTGAATTACGTCCTTCTCTTCATCAATCCTAAAGATCAAGTCAATTGGCAAATGGGGCTTTCAACCAAAAACAAAAAGAAAACAGAGTATTCTGTTGCCTTGCTGGTGGTGCAGTTGTAAGCATGTACACTTTATTCACATAGTCACTCCAATTTCCCTTTTACTCCTCATCCAAGGTCCGCAGCATCGATAACAAGGTGCGATTAAATCTTTGGCTGGGTTCCCTTGTGTTTTGGAGTTGGCCACACCAGTGTACTTTTGCAACTGTCTGAATTACTGGTTCTCAAATTATTTTCCTTGATCGTGATGTATTTTAGCAGGGAAGCCAAATTTGAAAGTTTGAAATTTCAAAGTCATTCAAAATTTTATCTGATTTGTTACGGGTTGGGTAGGCTTGGGCAAATTTAATGAAGTTGTCAATCACTAAGCAGTAAGCCTCTTCTAAAGATGATGCACAAGAAAGCCCGCAAACAGTTTGCTGAAGACAAGCAGACTAAGGACATGGATTACTGGAACCATGTGCTGTGGTCTGATGAGACCAAGGTAAATTTATTTGGTTCAGATGGTTTCAAGCATGTGTGGCGGCAACCAGGTGAGGAGTACAAAGACAAGTGTGTCTTGCCTACAGTCAAGCATGGTGGTGGGAGGGTCATGGTCTGGGGCCAGGGCTGGACGCACCTTTGGGGCCAGTGTGACGTAAATTATGTATTTATATAACTGTTTTTAAAAATGAGCCTACGATTTTCTATACTGACACTGGGCCGGTCCAATCACATCTCTTACTAGCCCCCACCCCCTCTGCTCACTGTTTCTTGCGCTACGGCTGCCGCCAAATGCGCGAAAATAACCGCGTTAGTGAGTGACAAAGTGACAGGGCCGAGGGAGAGAGAGAGCAGGAAGAGAGTGGAGGTGAAGCGGTAAACATGGAGTAGCTCAGCCTGTAGGGAGGGAGGGTCATTTACACTGGGGACATGTAGGCTACCCACCACTTTTAGAAAGCATTTGTTAAAAATATTCCTGAAAAATAGCTTGAACCAAGAAATGTTAATTAACAAATAAAAATGCTATGAAAAAGGTTTATTTGCACAATAAGCTTGCAATGCAATTTAAATATAGAAGAAAACTGTGTTGTCCAAAAAAAGTAACTTAAGGTAAAAACAATAATAAGCTACTGATTACTGCATTATATTATATTTTTATGTTCTGAATTGTCACCTGCCACCAATCCTGCCCCAATCTTGTGCAACGTCTTGTTTCGTCACACACTTAATCTAAGCCCTTAAATGGAAGGATGGTGTATTGGTGAGGGGTGTCTGACCGATTTTGGTGGGCCGCCTGGGCCAAAAATGCCAGGGCCAATTTTTTTTTGTCCCAGTGCAGCTCTGTCTGGGGCTGCACATTTCTGTGACTGAGAAGTACTTTTTGGCAAACAAAACATATTTATTCATACATAGACCATAAGACATTGAATATTCCTTACTCAGTGCAATTAAAATGTTTTAGGGTTAGTTTTGTATTTTGTTACCTTCATCAGGTGTGACCAAATTGTTACATTCATTCATAAGCTGACGCTTTTATCCAAAGAAATTTTGAATTGCAATTTATGTCAAAGGTTGCAAGCCTCTGGAGCAACTAGGACTTAAGCATCTTGCTCAGGGAAATATTGGTGGACGTGTCACAGCGGGGAGTTGAACCTGTGTCTCTCACACCAAAGGCATGCGTCTTATCCACTGCTCCATCACCACCCCTTACCACTCTTCCAATACTGACTTTTAGTTTCAAAATTGATTTCGTAATCGTTATTGTAATTTTCACACATACATTAAAGTCAATAGGACCTTTAACAATAAAAAAGTAAAGCCAATCACAGAAAGTGCTCAGGAATAGTAATTTGAACAGTGGGTATTTAACATGCAGTTGTGTCTAATTGATGTTTTTAAAATTTTTCAATGGCAAAAAAGTTATACACTTGTTAGTAGGATCAATTCATTGTTGGTTTTTGGTCTTTTAATGTGATTTATCGACAATAAGATAGATAAAGAGTATTCCCGGCCAAATCCTTTTAACTCAAGCTTAAACATATTCCGACAATGATTTCTAAATGGTAAATAATATAACCATTTGTCTGTAATCAGCAGCCACTTGACAGTTTGTGGTATTTAAGACTCTTAAATTCCTGTCAGAGATGCATTTGTGATGAAAATACAAGGGGCTTAGTGAAAGCTAATAGGACACTCATTTTGGTTGCTGATTCCCTAATTTGCATATTAGTTCCATGCTTTGCTTTGTTGTGTTCTGTGAAGGAACCTTCACCATTATTATCGTGTTGATGTCACCTAGTTCTACATTCCGTACACTGTGAATTTGAGGTGCTTTTGTAGATTCTCCATCACTTGGTGTCTGAAAGCTCAGCTATCCAGTCCCTCTGAAAAGACAGTTGTTCACTTGTTCACTGCGTTCAGCAAAATTGTTTATTCAAACCTGTTCAAAACTCAAACATGGAAGCCCACATCATTTTTCAACAAGTCCAAAAGATGAGACCATCCTGCTTCTCTGTAGAAGAGCAATGTTGCTACAAAGCAGAGGTAAGTTCCTGTACATGTAAAAGTGCACTGTTCATTATTTATGTTACATTGCATAATATGGTGTTTCTGTGAGCTGTTAAACTGTACTGTACCGAATCTGTGTTGCAGAAAATGATGCTGAGGCAGTTTATGCTCTTGAAGCAGCGGGGGCAAGTTCCACGTTATTTATCTGTCAGAGACATGAAGACCTGGCTGTTGAGAGGAAGAAGCTTCCTGGAGGAGTGAGTCAAACTGATCATTGGTTTAACTGTTACACTGGCAGAAACACGTTAAATTAGAGCATTTTAAAATACAGTGTTTTTTATTTTTGCAGGTTTCTGGAAACAAATGAGAGTACTGGGGAAAGGGACCTGTTCATGGCTGAATTGGTACGTAAAATATAGAGGATCTAGAGACTTGAGAGCAATATTTTAATGTTAACTGTTTAGTTTCATGTAAAAATAGTCTACTGTCAGCTCCATTATGCTCCTGGTGTGACTAAAAAGTGTGTTGTTGACAGGCCTGGACCACAGCGAGGCACTTCTGTCTCGCTCAGATGGAAGAAGAGCTCCTGGAGGAACTGAACAAAGAAAAGCAGCTTTCACAGCTGTTGAGCAGGGAGGTCACACTGGAGGGCCTTGAGATGTTTGTCTCAGTCGTCCACCCAGCAGCAGAGGAGGATGTAAAAACCTTCCTTCCATCTATGCACGCCAAACTGCTAAGAATTTTCGGAGGCATTCAGATCAACAGCGGTCCACTCTCTGAAGGGGACACAAAACCAGCAGAGCTCTTGGAGCTTGAACAGAGTGCTGCGTCCCTGGTGCCAGAGGTGGTGGACATTGCTCTCAAGTTCCTCCTGGAGGAACCAGAGCTAAAAGACAAATGTAAACTTGCCAGTGCTGAGATTGGCAAACTTCTGACTAACTCAGCAGCTCCTTGCCTTTCTCAGTTTGGATCTGTGTCAAGAACTGTTGTGCTTAGCGTCTGCACTAGAGCTGCCCGATCCATTGTGAAAGCCATCTTTGAGAGGTTCGACCAGCGCTCCAAGTCCTTCCACCAGATGGACTATGATGAGAGTGATTTCTCTGCCGGATACGGTGCCATCTTTGCTATCCAGGAAATGGTCAAAGAAAAGTACCTTCGGCTCTTCGCCTCAGAGGAGCAGGAAGGGGCACTTCTTGAGAAGAGAGAGGTTTCTCCACAAGTGCATGAAAATATGGCCACTGCTCCAAACGATGTGACCGAGGACACAGTCTTGGTCAAATCGGGTACCAGTGTGGCTGTGTTCATGGCTGATGAGCCGGAAGAACTGCAGCAGGAAGATGTGAAGGAATCGCACACAGAAGAAACCCTGGTTCAGGACACTGCCATCCAGAACATGGACCACGGAGTGCGAACAGATACATCCACCCACAGTCACGCTGGCCTCTGGAGTTCAGAGAGACTGGATGACCAACTACTGGAGAAGAAGGAAACCTCCCAAGGAGTCCCTGGGGATGAAGAGTTGGCCATTATGCAATATCATTTGACTGAGGTATCATCGTCAGTCAACTGTTTGAAGAGAAAGAAGGGAGTGCGTGCCTTCTTCCGTGGTGTGTGGAAGATGATGACATGCTGCTTTAGTGTATCCACAATGGACTAAAGCATTGTGCATGCACCTTGCTCCCTTCACCCTGTTCCCCTCATCCCCTCATCCCTGCTCTCCCCTGCTCTCCCTGCTCCCCTCATCCCTGCTTCCATCATCCCTGCTCCCCTCATCCCTGCTTCCATCATCCCTGCTTCCCTCATCCCTGCTTCCCTCATCCCTGCTTCCATCATCCCTGCTCCCCTCATCCCTGCTTCCCTCATCCCTGCTTCCCTCATCCCTGCTCCCCCTGCTCCCCTCATCCCTTCACCTCCTTCACCCTTCTGGATGCAGCTCAAGTTCATCAAGTTGGTTACCAGAGCCAATATCCCCACTTGTTCAGTGGACCCCATGCCTACTATCATGGTCAAGGCATGCCTCTCTAACCTCTGTCCCATCACAGTGGACATCATAAACACTTCTCTGGTATCTGGCTCGGTACCCTCCTGCTTCAAAACAGCTGCCGTTACTCCTATTCTCAAAAAGCCCAGTTTGGACCCGGATGACCTCAACAACTACCGTCCGATCTCCAACCTTCCCTTCATGAGCAAAATTGTGGAAAGAGCAGTTGCCGCCCAACTTCATCAACACATGTCCCACTATGATCCCTATGAAACCTTCAGTCTGGCTTCAGAGCACATCACAGCACTGAGACCGCCCTCAAAAAATCACTATCCTACTCCCCTCATCCCTTCACCCTTCTGGATGCAGCTCAAGTTCGTCAAGTTGGTTACCAGAGCCAAGATCTCCACTTGTTCAGTGGACCCCATGCCTACTATCATGGTCAAGGCATGCCTCTCTAACCTCTGTCCCATCACAGTGGGAATCATAAACACTTCTCTGGTATCTGGCTCGGTACCCTCCTGCTTCAAACAGCTGCCGTTACTCCTATTCTCAAAAAGCCCAGTTTGGACACGGATGACCTCAACAACTACCGTCCGATCTCCAACCTTCCCTTCATGGTCTCAGTTTCCACTGTTATGCTGATGACACAGCTGTATATCAGCACCAAACCATCCACTCAGCTTCCCCCTCTGTCACTTGTTAACTGTTTGAAATAAAAACCTGGATGTCATCCAATCTACTCAAGCTGAAGAGCAGCAAAACGGAGCTAATGGTAGTGGCTCCCAAGACGCTGCTCCTGAGGGTAGGTGATCTACTCCTCAAAGTGGATGGTTGCTCCATCTCTCCATCCCAAGAAGTCCGCAACCTTGGTGTCATCTTGGACTCCACCCTTTCCTTCCAGTCACATGTCAAAATTATTACCAAATCTGCTTTCTACCACCTCAAAAACATCTCCAGACTTTGATCATCACTCTCAGACTCTGTGGCAGAGTCTCTCATCCATGCTTTCATCACCTCCCGCCTGGACTACTGTAACGGTGTCCTGTATGGGGTACCCAGCAAGGTCCTGGACAGGCTACAATATGTCCAGAACTCGGCTGCCAGGGTTCTCACCCACACACACACACTAGGTCGTGGCAGCACATCACCCCAATCCTCACTCAGCTTCACTGGCTGCCGGTCAAATTCCGCATCACCTACAAAATCCTACTCCTCACCTATAAATCTCTCCATGCCACTGCCCCCCAGTACCTACTGGGCCTTCTCCACTCCTACTCCCCCTCACGGAACCTGCGGTCCCCCGACAAGGGCCTGCTCTCTGTCCCCCACACCAGACTGCGGACTTTTCGGGATAGAGGCTTCAGTGTCGCAGCCCCCACCCTCTGGAAGTCCATCCCCACAGAGATCCGAAATGCTCCCTCTCTGGACACCTTCAAAAAACCCCTAAAAATCCAGCTCTTCACAAATTCAACCCTGAATGACCTTTTATTGCTCTGTCTCTGCAATTATATGTAAAGCGTCCTTGGGGTCTCGTGAAAGGCGCTATATAAATACAAGTTATTGTTATTATTATCATTATTATTATTATTATCCCTGCTCCCCTCATCCCTTCATCCCCTCATCCTTCCATCCCTGCTCCCCTCATCCCTTCATCCCCGCTCCCCTCCTCCACTTATCCCTTCCTTCCCAATCAGGAGCACAGCTCTCTCATGTCTCATCTAGGGACCGTCTGGGGGGGCTTGAAATAAACTCAGGTGAAAAACACTTCCAAGACAGAACCCCAAAACGGAGTCTCCTCCACCCGGTCTTCTGTACACCCTCCCAGACCAGCCTAAAGAGAGGACATCCTTCTTCCACCATCATCCTTCCCCTCTATATGCATTAATCCATCCTCCATAATCAATGCATTCCAAATTTGCATGTACTGCACATGTACAATGTGCTTGTGAAAAAGAAGGGAGTGCGTGCCTTCTTCTGTGCTGGCTGGAAGATGATGACATGCTGCTTTAGTGCATCCACTAAGGGCTGAATCTCAGCAATCTCTCTACAATAAGTTTTAAATACTGTCTGGCTGCCATGCCTCGATTTTGAGAATCTGGCTTGTTTAATTACAATAAAAATCCATGGATTACTTTTATTTCAGCATTTATTCATTTAGTCTTTTTAGTGTTTGTCTGTTTGATTGAATAACAAAACTAAATCTATACCATTAAGTCTGAACCAGAGCTGGAAGACAAGTTGCCAGTGCTGAGCTTAGCAAACTACGTGTGAACCAGTGGTAGTTCAACATGGCACCTCATGGTAAAGGACTCTGAGGATCTGAAAAAAAGAAATTGCTGCTCTACATAAAGATAGCCTAGGCTATAAGGCAAGGCAAGTTTATTTGTATAGCACATTTCAACAACAAGGTCATTCAAAGTGCTTTACATAAAACATAAAAGCCACAGGGAAATATAAAAAAAAGTTTAAAAGCAGCATAGGGAAATTTCAAAAAATACACATTAAAAGTTACAGTGCAGTGTACAATCAGGGTTAAGAGTTAAATGGAAAATAAAATACTGGAATGTTTGACTGTTCAAGAAGATTGCCAAGATCCTGAAACTGAGCTGCAGCACGGTGGCCAAGACCATACAGCGGTTCAACAGAACGGGTTCCACAAAGAACAAGGCTCACCCTGATCAACCAGTAGAAGTTGAGTGCACATGTGTTACATCACATCAGACAACAGCGGCATTAGTGGTGTAGGAAAACCTTCATTTTTATTTCTTCACCGGCAGGACTGGCAAAACATACACAAACTGTCCGTCAAGCAGCACCGGGAACACACACACTCTTAATCCGACCAGGGCTACGTCTAATAACTGCCACTTCTTCTAATGTGGCTTTCTGACATATTGAGGGGATGAGGGGAGCAGGGGGAGCAGGGATGATGGGAGCAGGCAGCAACATCGATTTTGATGCATTGTTTTTTTTTGTAGTGTCACATTTTAAGAAACTCACATTTGTCCCTACAAAAAATGGCTTCTTCACAAAATCTGCTGTATAAATATCATACATTAATATTTTTTTCCACTTTAAACGAGTCAATATTTCAAAGCTACTTCAGCCTGAAATATACATATCGAATATTATGTTTGGGGGATCCCTTTAAATGTCACTATGTTTAAATAACGCCACGATGACGGGCAGCAACATTGCTTTTGATGCATTTATGCATCTTTTCTGCAGTCGCAGTTTAAAGTTCATAATCTTAGCTTACAAAGACATATGATCATTTCCAGATCCTCCTGTGTGCCGTCTCCTCCTCCACTACTGCTCATACTATCAGGTACACCTGTTCAATTGTTTATCGACACAAATAGCTGGTCAGCCAATCACATGGCTGCAACTTAATGCATTTAGGCACAAAGATGTCAAGACAACTTGCTGAAGTTGTGCATCAGAATGGGGAAGAAAGGAGATTTCACCACATGTATCTGATCTTCCCAATATGAGTGTAATTTGCCTGGTCCTCTACGCTCTGACATATTCACAAGGACACGGTCATCTGGAGAAAGCACTGAGCTCTGCCTCTGATCATAGTATATTTTTCCTCTTGTCCTAGTCTTTGTAATGGTTCTGGTTGCAATATCATTTGCTTCTTTCATTGAATTACGTCCTTCTCTTCATCAATCCTAAAGATCAAGTCAATTGGCAAATGGGGCTTTCAACCAAAAACAAAAAGAAAACAGAGTATTCTGTTGCCTTGCTGGTGGTGCAGTTGTAAGCATGTACACTTTATTCACATAGTCACTCCAATTTCCCTTTTACTCCTCATCCAAGGTCCGCAGCATCGATAACAAGGTGCGATTAAATCTTTGGCTGGGTTCCCTTGTGTTTTGGAGTTGGCCACACCAGTGTACTTTTGCAACTGTCTGAATTACTGGTTCTCAAATTATTTTCCTTGATCGTGATGTATTTTAGCAGGGAAGCCAAATTTGAAAGTTTGAAATTTCAAAGTCATTCAAAATTTTATCTGATTTGTTACGGGTTGGGTAGGCTTGGGCAAATTTAATGAAGTTGTCAATCACTAAGCAGTAAGCCTCTTCTAAAGATGATGCACAAGAAAGCCCGCAAACAGTTTGCTGAAGACAAGCAGACTAAGGACATGGATTACTGGAACCATGTGCTGTGGTCTGATGAGACCAAGGTAAATTTATTTGGTTCAGATGGTTTCAAGCATGTGTGGCGGCAACCAGGTGAGGAGTACAAAGACAAGTGTGTCTTGCCTACAGTCAAGCATGGTGGTGGGAGGGTCATGGTCTGGGGCCAGGGCTGGACGCACCTTTGGGGCCAGTGTGACGTAAATTATGTATTTATATAACTGTTTTTAAAAATGAGCCTACGATTTTCTATACTGACACTGGGCCGGTCCAATCACATCTCTTACTAGCCCCCACCCCCTCTGCTCACTGTTTCTTGCGCTACGGCTGCCGCCAAATGCGCGAAAATAACCGCGTTAGTGAGTGACAAAGTGACAGGGCTGAGGGAGAGAGAGAGCAGGAAGAGAGTGGAGGTGAAGCGGTAAACATGGAGTAGCTCAGCCTGTAGGGAGGGAGGGTCATTTACACTGGGGACATGTAGGCTACCCACCACTTTTAGAAAGCATTTGTTAAAAATATTCCTGAAAAATAGCTTGAACCAAGAAATGTTAATTAACAAATAAAAATGCTATGAAAAAGGTTTATTTGCACAATAAGCTTGCAATGCAATTTAAATATAGAAGACAACTGTGTTGTCCAAAAAAAGTAACTTAAGTAAAAACAATAATAAGCTACTGATTACTGCATTATATTATATTTTTATGTTCTGAATTGTCACCTGCCACCAATCCTGCCCCAATCTTGTGCAACGTCTTGTTTCGTCACACACTTAATCTAAGCCCTTAAATGGAAGGATGGTGTATTGGTGAGGGGTGTCTGACCGATTTTGGTGGGCCGCCTGAGACAAAAATGCCAGGGCCAATTTTTTTTGTCCCAGTGCAGCTCTGTCTGGGGCTGCACATTTCTGTGACTGAGAAGTACTTTTTGGCAAACAAAACATATTTATTCATACATAGACCATAAGACATTGAATATTCCTTACTCAGTGCAATTAAAATGTTTTAGGGTTAGTTTTGTATTTTGTTACCTTCATCAGGTGTGACCAAATTGTTACATTCATTCATAAGCTGACGCTTTTATCCAAAGAAATTTTGAATTGCAATTTATGTCAAAGGTTGCAAGCCTCTGGAGCAACTAGGACTTAAGCGTCTTGCTCAGGGAAATATTGGTGGACGTGTCACAGCGGGGAGTTGAACCTGTGTCTCTCACACCAAAGGCATGCGTCTTATCCACTGCTCCATCACCACCCCTTACCACTCTTCCAATACTGACTTTTAGTTTCAAAATTGATTTCGTAATCGTTATTGTAATTTTCACACATACATTAAAGTCAATAGGACCTTTAACAATAAAAAAGTAAAGCCAATCACAGAAAGTGCTCAGGAATAGTAATTTGAACAGTGGGTATTTAACATGCAGTTGTGTCTAATTGATGTTTTTAAAATTTTTCAATGGCAAAAAAGTTATACACTTGTTAGTAGGATCAATTCATTGTTGGTTTTTGGTCTTTTAATGTGATTTATCGACAATAAGATAGATAAAGAGTATTCCCGGCCAAATCCTTTTAACTCAAGCTTAAACATATTCCGACAATGATTTCTAAATGGTAAATAATATAACCATTTGTCTGTAATCAGCAGCCACTTGACAGTTTGTGGTATTTAAGACTCTTAAATTCCTGTCAGAGATGCATTTGTGATGAAAATACAAGGGGCTTAGTGAAAGCTAATAGGACACTCATTTTGGTTGCTGATTCCCTAATTTGCATATTAGTTCCATGCTTTGCTTTGTTGTGTTCTGTGAAGGAACCTTCACCATTATTATCGTGTTGATGTCACCTAGTTCTACATTCCGTACACTGTGAATTTGAGGTGCTTTTGTAGATTCTCCATCACTTGGTGTCTGAAAGCTCAGCTATCCAGTCCCTCTGAAAAGACAGTTGTTCACTTGTTCACTGCGTTCAGCAAAATTGTTTATTCAAACCTGTTCAAAACTCAAACATGGAAGCCCACATCATTTTTCAACAAGTCCAAAAGATGAGACCATCCTGCTTCTCTGTAGAAGAGCAATGTTGCTACAAAGCAGAGGTAAGTTCCTGTACATGTAAAAGTGCACTGTTCATTATTTATGTTACATTGCATAATATGGTGTTTCTGTGAGCTGTTAAACTGTACTGTACCGAATCTGTGTTGCAGAAAATGATGCTGAGGCAGTTTATGCTCTTGAAGCAGCGGGGGCAAGTTCCACGTTATTTATCTGTCAGAGACATGAAGACCTGGCTGTTGAGAGGAAGAAGCTTCCTGGAGGAGTGAGTCAAACTGATCATTGGTTTAACTGTTACACTGGCAGAAACACGTTAAATTAGAGCATTTTAAAATACAGTGTTTTTTATTTTTGCAGGTTTCTGGAAACAAATGAGAGTACTGGGGAAAGGGACCTGTTCATGGCTGAATTGGTACGTAAAATATAGAGGATCTAGAGACTTGAGAGCAATATTTTAATGTTAACTGTTTAGTTTCATGTAAAAATAGTCTACTGTCAGCTCCATTATGCTCCTGGTGTGACTAAAAAGTGTGTTGTTGACAGGCCTGGACCACAGCGAGGCACTTCTGTCTCGCTCAGATGGAAGAAGAGCTCCTGGAGGAACTGAACAAAGAAAAGCAGCTTTCACAGCTGTTGAGCAGGGAGGTCACACTGGAGGGCCTTGAGATGTTTGTCTCAGTCGTCCACCCAGCAGCAGAGGAGGATGTAAAAACCTTCCTTCCATCTATGCACGCCAAACTGCTAAGAATTTTCGGAGGCATTCAGATCAACAGCGGTCCACTCTCTGAAGGGGACACAAAACCAGCAGAGCTCTTGGAGCTTGAACAGAGTGCTGCGTCCCTGGTGCCAGAGGTGGTGGACATTGCTCTCAAGTTCCTCCTGGAGGAACCAGAGCTAAAAGACAAATGTAAACTTGCCAGTGCTGAGATTGGCAAACTTCTGACTAACTCAGCAGCTCCTTGCCTTTCTCAGTTTGGATCTGTGTCAAGAACTGTTGTGCTTAACGTCTGCACTAGAGCTGCCCGATCCATTGTGAAAGCCATCTTTGAGAGGTTCGACCAGCGCTCCAAGTCCTTCCACCAGATGGACTATGATGAGAGTGATTTCTCTGCCGGATACGGTGCCATCTTTGCTATCCAGGAAATGGTCAAAGAAAAGTACCTTCGGCTCTTCGCCTCAGAGGAGCAGGAAGGGGCACTTCTTGAGAAGAGAGAGGTTTCTCCACAAGTGCATGAAAATATGGCCACTGCTCCAAACGATGTGACCGAGGACACAGTCTTGGTCAAATCGGGTACCAGTGTGGCTGTGTTCATGGCTGATGAGCCGGAAGAACTGCAGCAGGAAGATGTGAAGGAATCGCACACAGAAGAAACCCTGGTTCAGGACACTGCCATCCAGAACATGGACCACGGAGTGCGAACAGATACATCCACCCACAGTCACGCTGGCCTCTGGAGTTCAGAGAGACTGGATGACCAACTACTGGAGAAGAAGGAAACCTCCCAAGGAGTCCCTGGGGATGAAGAGTTGGCCATTATGCAATATCATTTGACTGAGGTATCATCGTCAGTCAACTGTTTGAAGAGAAAGAAGGGAGTGCGTGCCTTCTTCCGTGGTGTGTGGAAGATGATGACATGCTGCTTTAGTGTATCCACAATGGACTAAAGCATTGTGCATGCACCTTGCTCCCTTCACCCTGCTCCCCTCATCCCCTCATCCCTGCTCTCCCCTGCTCTCCCTGCTCTCCCTGCTCCCCTCATCCCTGCTTCCATCATCCCTGCTCCCCTCTTCCCTGCTTCCATCATCCCTGCTCCCCTCATCCCTGCTTCCATCATCCCTGCTCCCCTCTTCCCTGCTCCCCTCATCCCTGCTTCCCTCATCCCTGCTCCCCTCATCCCTGCTTCCATCATCCCTGCTCCCCTCTTCCCTGCTCCCCTCATCCCTGCTTCCCTCATCCCTGCTCCCCTCATCCCTGCTTCCATCATCCCTGCTTCCCTCATCCCTGCTTCCATCATCCCTGCTCCCCTCATCCCTTCACCTCCTTCTCCCTTCTGGATGCAGCTCAAGTTCTTCAAGTTGGTTACCAGAGCCAAGATCTCCACTTGTTCAGTGGACCCCATGCCTACTATCATGGTCAAGGCATGCCTCTCTAACCTCTGTCCCATCACAGTGGGAATCATAAACACTTCTCTGGTATCTGGCTCGGTACCCTCCTGCTTCAAAACAGCTGCCGTTACTCCTATTCTCAAAAAGCCCAGTTTGGACACGGATGACCTCAACAACTACCGTCCGATCTCCAACCTTCCCTTCATGGTCTCAGTTTCCACTGTTATGCTGATGACACAGCTGTATATCAGCACCAAACCATCCACTCAGCTTCCCCCTCTGTCACTTGTTAACTGTCTGAAATAAAAACCTGGATGTCATCCAATCTACTCAAGCTGAAGAGCAGCAAAACGGAGCTAATGGTAGTGGCTCCCAAGACGCTGCTCCTGAGGGTAGGTGATCTACTCCTCAAAGTGGATGGTTGCTCCATCTCTCCATCCCAAGAAGTCCGCAACCTTGGTGTCATCTTGGACTCCACCCTTTCCTTCCAGTCACATGTCAAAATTATTACCAAATCTGCTTTCTACCACCTCAAAAACATCTCCAGACTTTGATCATCACTCTCAGACTCTGTGGCAGAGTCTCTCATCCATGCTTTCATCACCTCCCGCCTGGACTACTGTAACGGTGTCCTGTATGGGGTACCCAGCAAGGTCCTGGACAGGCTACAATATGTCCAGAACTCGGCTGCCAGGGTTCTCACCCCACACACACACTAGGTCGTGGCAGCACATCACCCCAATCCTCACTCAGCTTCACTGGCTGCCGGTCAAATTCCGCATCACCTACAAAATCCTACTCCCCACCTATAAATCTCTCCATGCCACTGCCCCCCAGTACCTACTGGGCCTTCTCCACTCCTACTCCCCCTCACGGAACCTGCGGTCCCCCGACAAGGGCCTGCTCTCTGTCCCCCACACCAGACTGCGGACTTTTCGGGACAGAGGCTTCAGTGTCGCAGCCCCCACCCTCTGGAAGTCCATCCCCACAGAGATCCGAAATGCTCCCTCTCTGGACACCTTCAAAAAACTCCTAAAAATCCAGCTCTTCACAAATTCAACCCTGAATGACCTTTTATTGCTCTGTCTCTGCAATTATATGTAAAGCGTCCTTGGGGTCTCGTGAAAGGCGCTATATAAATACAAGTTATTGTTATTATTATCATTATTATTATTATCCCTGCTCCCCTCATCCCTTCATCCCCTCATCCTTCCATCCCTGCTCCCCTCATCCCTTCATCCCCGCTCCCCTCCTCCACTTATCCCTTCCTTCCCAATCAGGTGCACAGCTCTCTCATGTCTCATCTAGGGACCGTCTGGGGGGGCTTGAAATAAACTCAGGTGAAAAACACTTCCAAGACAGAACCCCAAAACGGAGTCTCCTCCACCCGGTTTCTGTACACCCTCCCAGACCAGCCTAAAGAGAGGACATCCTTCTTCCACCATCATCCTTCCCCTCTATATGCATTAATCCATCCTCCATAATCAATGCATTCCAAATTTGCATGTACTGCACATGTACAATGTGCTTGTGAAAAAGAAGGGAGTGCGTGCCTTCTTCTGTGCTGGCTGGAAGATGATGACATGCTGCTTTAGTGCATCCACTAAGGGCTGAATCTCAGCAATCTCTCTACAATAAGTTTTAAATACTGTCTGGCTGCCATGCCTCGATTTTGAGAATCTGGCTTGTTTAATTACAATAAAAATCCATGGATTACTTTTATTTCAGCATTTATTCATTTAGTCTTTTTAGTGTTTGTCTGTTTGATTGAATAACAAAACTAAATCTATACCATTAAGTCTGAACCAGAGCTGGAAGACAAGTTGCCAGTGCTGAGCTTAGCAAACTACGTGTGAACCAGTGGTAGTTCAACATGGCACCTCATGGTAAAGGACTCTGAGGATCTGAAAAAAAGAAATTGCTGCTCTACATAAAGATAGCCTAGGCTATAAGGCAAGGCAAGTTTATTTGTATAGCACATTTCAACAACAAGGTCATTCAAAGTGCTTTACATAAAACATAAAAGCCACAGGGAAATATAAAAAAAAAAGTTTAAAAGCAGCATAGGGAAATTTCAAAAAATACACATTAAAAGTTACAGTGCAGTGTACAATCAGGGTTAAAAGAGTTAAATGGAAAATAAAATACTGGAATGTTTGACTGTTCAAGAAGATTGCCAAGATCCTGAAACTGAGCTGCAGCACGGTGGCCAAGACCACACAGCGGTTCAACAGAACGGGTTCAACAAAGAACAAGGCTCACCCTGATCAACCAGTAGAAGTTGAGTGCACATGTGTTACATCACATCAGACAACAGCGGCATTAGTGGTGTAGGAAAACCTTCATTTTTATTTCTTCACCGGCAGGACTGGCAAAACATACACAAACTGTCCGTCAAGCAGCACCGGGAACACACACACTCTTAATCCGACCAGGGCTACGTCTAATAACTGCCACTTCTTCTAATGTGGCTTTCTGACATATTGAGGGGATGAGGGGAGCAGGGGGAGCAGGGATGATGGGAGCAGGCAGCAACATCGATTTTGATGCATTGTTTTTTTTTGTAGTGTCACATTTTAAGAAACTCACATTTGTCCCTACAAAAAATGGCTTCTTCACAAAATCTGCTGTATAAATATCATACATTAATATTTTTTTCCACTTTAAACGAGTCAATATTTCAAAGCTACTTCAGCCTGAAATATACATATCGAATATTATGTTTGGGGGATCCCTTTAAATGTCACTATGTTTAAATAACGCCACGATGACGGGCAGCAACATTGCTTTTGATGCATTTATGCATCTTTTCTGCAGTCGCAGTTTAAAGTTCATAATCTTAGCTTACAAAGACATATGATCATTTCCAGATCCTCCTGTGTGCCGTCTCCTCCTCCACTACTGCTCATACTATCAGGTACACCTGTTCAATTGTTTATCGACACAAATAGCTGGTCAGCCAATCACATGGCTGCAACTTAATGCATTTAGGCACAAAGATGTCAAGACAACTTGCTGAAGTTGTGCATCAGAATGGGGAAGAAAGGAGATTTCACCACATGTATCTGATCTTCCCAATATGAGTGTAATTTGCCTGGTCCTCTACGCTCTGACATATTCACAAGGACACGGTCATCTGGAGAAAGCACTGAGCTCTGCCTCTGATCATAGTATATTTTTCCTCTTGTCCTAGTCTTTGTAATGGTTCTGGTTGCAATATCATTTGCTTCTTTCATTGAATTACGTCCTTCTCTTCATCAATCCTAAAGATCAAGTCAATTGGCAAATGGGGCTTTCAACCAAAAACAAAAAGAAAACAGAGTATTCTGTTGCCTTGCTGGTGGTGCAGTTGTAAGCATGTACACTTTATTCACATAGTCACTCCAATTTCCCTTTTACTCCTCATCCAAGGTCCGCAGCATCGATAACAAGGTGCGATTAAATCTTTGGCTGGGTTCCCTTGTGTTTTGGAGTTGGCCACACCAGTGTACTTTTGCAACTGTCTGAATTACTGGTTCTCAAATTATTTTCCTTGATCGTGATGTATTTTAGCAGGGAAGCCAAATTTGAAAGTTTGAAATTTCAAAGTCATTCAAAATTTTATCTGATTTGTTACGGGTTGGGTAGGCTTGGGCAAATTTAATGAAGTTGTCAATCACTAAGCAGTAAGCCTCTTCTAAAGATGATGCACAAGAAAGCCCGCAAACAGTTTGCTGAAGACAAGCAGACTAAGGACATGGATTACTGGAACCATGTGCTGTGGTCTGATGAGACCAAGGTAAATTTATTTGGTTCAGATGGTTTCAAGCATGTGTGGCGGCAACCAGGTGAGGAGTACAAAGACAAGTGTGTCTTGCCTACAGTCAAGCATGGTGGTGGGAGGGTCATGGTCTGGGGCCAGGGCTGGACGCACCTTTGGGGCCAGTGTGACGTAAATTATGTATTTATATAACTGTTTTTAAAAATGAGCCTACGATTTTCTATACTGACACTGGGCCGGTCCAATCACATCTCTTACTAGCCCCCACCCCCTCTGCTCACTGTTTCTTGCGCTACGGCTGCCGCCAAATGCGCGAAAATAACCGCGTTAGTGAGTGACAAAGTGACAGGGCTGAGGGAGAGAGAGAGCAGGAAGAGAGTGGAGGTGAAGCGGTAAACATGGAGTAGCTCAGCCTGTAGGGAGGGAGGGTCATTTACACTGGGGACATGTAGGCTACCCACCACTTTTAGAAAGCATTTGTTAAAAATATTCCTGAAAAATAGCTTGAACCAAGAAATGTTAATTAACAAATAAAAATGCTATGAAAAAGGTTTATTTGCACAATAAGCTTGCAATGCAATTTAAATATAGAAGAAACTGTGTTGTCCAAAAAAAGTAACTTAAGTAAAAACAATAATAAGCTACTGATTACTGCATTATATTATATTTTTATGTTCTGAATTGTCACCTGCCACCAATCCTGCCCCAATCTTGTGCAACGTCTTGTTTCGTCACACACTTGATCTAAGCCCTTAAATGGAAGGATGGTGTATTGGTGAGGGGTGTCTGACCGATTTTGGTGGGCCGCCTGAGACAAAAATGCCAGGGCCAATTTTTTTTGTCCCAGTGCAGCTCTGTCTGGGGCTGCACATTTCTGTGACTGAGAAGTACTTTTTGGCAAACAAAACATATTTATTCATACATAGACCATAAGACATTGAATATTCCTTACTCAGTGCAATTAAAATGTTTTAGGGTTAGTTTTGTATTTTGTTACCTTCATCAGGTGTGACCAAATTGTTACATTCATTCATAAGCTGACGCTTTTATCCAAAGAAATTTTGAATTGCAATTTATGTCAAAGGTTGCAAGCCTCTGGAGCAACTAGGACTTAAGCGTCTTGCTCAGGGAAATATTGGTGGACGTGTCACAGCGGGAGTTGAACCTGTGTCTCTCACACCAAAGGCATGTGTCTTATCCACTGCTCCATCACCACCCCTTACCACTCTTCCAATACTGACTTTTAGTTTCAAAATTGATTTCGTAATCGTTATTGTAATTTTCACACATACATTAAAGTCAATAGGACCTTTAACAATAAAAAAGTAAAGCAATCACAGAAAGTGCTCAGGAATAGTAATTTGAACAGTGGGTATTTAACATGCAGTTGTGTCTAATTGATGTTTTTAAAATTTTTCAATGGCAAAAAAGTTATACACTTGTTAGTAGGATCAATTCATTGTTGGTTTTCGGTCTTTTAATGTGATTTATCGACAATAAGATAGATAAAGAGTATTCCCGGCCAATCCTTTTAACTCAAGCTTAAACATATTCCGACAATGATTTCTAAATGGTAAATAATATAACCATTTGTCTGTAATCAGCAGCCACTTGACAGTTTGTGGTATTTAAGACTCTTAAATTCCTGTCAGAGATGCATTTGTGATGAAAATACAAGGGGCTTAGTGAAAGCTAATAGGACACTCATTTTGGTTGCTGATTCCCTAATTTGCATATTAGTTCCATGCTTTGCTTTGTTGTGTTCTGTGAAGGAACCTTCACCATTATTATCGTGTTGATGTCACCTAGTTCTACATTCCGTACACTGTGAATTTGAGGTGCTTTTGTAGATTCTCCATCACTTGGTGTCTGAAAGCTCAGCTATCCAGTCCCTCTGAAAAGACAGTTGTTCACTTGTTCACTGCGTTCAGCAAAATTGTTTATTCAAACCTGTTCAAAACTCAAACATGGAAGCCCACATCATTTTTCAACAAGTCCAAAAGATGAGACCATCCTGCTTCTCTGTAGAAGAGCAATGTTGCTACAAAGCAGAGGTAAGTTCCTGTACATGTAAAAGTGCACTGTTCATTATTTATGTTACATTGCATAATATGGTGTTTCTGTGAGCTGTTAAACTGTACTGTACCGAATCTGTGTTGCAGAAAATGATGCTGAGGCAGTTTATGCTCTTGAAGCAGCGGGGGCAAGTTCCACGTTATTTATCTGTCAGAGACATGAAGACCTGGCTGTTGAGAGGAAGAAGCTTCCTGGAGGAGTGAGTCAAACTGATCATTGGTTTAACTGTTACACTGGCAGAAACACGTTAAATTAGAGCATTTTAAAATACAGTGTTTTTTATTTTTGCAGGTTTCTGGAAACAAATGAGAGTACTGGGGAAAGGGACCTGTTCATGGCTGAATTGGTACGTAAAATATAGAGGATCTAGAGACTTGAGAGCAATATTTTAATGTTAACTGTTTAGTTTCATGTAAAAATAGTCTACTGTCAGCTCCATTATGCTCCTGGTGTGACTAAAAAGTGTGTTGTTGACAGGCCTGGACCACAGCGAGGCACTTCTGTCTCGCTCAGATGGAAGAAGAGCTCCTGGAGGAACTGAACAAAGAAAAGCAGCTTTCACAGCTGTTGAGCAGGGAGGTCACACTGGAGGGCCTTGAGATGTTTGTCTCAGTCGTCCACCCAGCAGCAGAGGAGGATGTAAAAACCTTCCTTCCATCTATGCACGCCAAACTGCTAAGAATTTTCGGAGGCATTCAGATCAACAGCGGTCCACTCTCTGAAGGGGACACAAAACCAGCAGAGCTCTTGGAGCTTGAACAGAGTGCTGCGTCCCTGGTGCCAGAGGTGGTGGACATTGCTCTCAAGTTCCTCCTGGAGGAACCAGAGCTAAAAGACAAATGTAAACTTGCCAGTGCTGAGATTGGCAAACTTCTGACTAACTCAGCAGCTCCTTGCCTTTCTCAGTTTGGATCTGTGTCAAGAACTGTTGTGCTTAGCGTCTGCACTAGAGCTGCCCGATCCATTGTGAAAGCCATCTTTGAGAGGTTCGACCAGCGCTCCAAGTCCTTCCACCAGATGGACTATGATGAGAGTGATTTCTCTGCCGGATACGGTGCCATCTTTGCTATCCAGGAAATGGTCAAAGAAAAGTACCTTCGGCTCTTCGCCTCAGAGGAGCAGGAAGGGGCACTTCTTGAGAAGAGAGAGGTTTCTCCACAAGTGCATGAAAATATGGCCACTGCTCCAAACGATGTGACCGAGGACACAGTCTTGGTCAAATCGGGTACCAGTGTGGCTGTGTTCATGGCTGATGAGCCGGAAGAACTGCAGCAGGAAGATGTGAAGGAATCGCACACAGAAGAAACCCTGGTTCAGGACACTGCCATCCAGAACATGGACCACGGAGTGCGAACAGATACATCCACCCACAGTCACGCTGGCCTCTGGAGTTCAGAGAGACTGGATGACCAACTACTGGAGAAGAAGGAAACCTCCCAAGGAGTCCCTGGGGATGAAGAGTTGGCCATTATGCAATATCATTTGACTGAGGTATCATCGTCAGTCAAGTTCGAGGAGATCAAGGTGAAGAAGCAGTTGTCAGTGTGAGAGAAAGAAGGGAGTGCGTGCCTTCTTCCGTGGTGTGTGGAAGATGATGACATGCTGCTTTAGTGTATCCACAATGGACTAAAGCATTGTGCATGCACCTTGCTCCCTTCACCCTGTTCCCCTCATCCCTGCTCCCCTCATCCCTGCTTCCCTCATCCCTGCTTCCCTCATCCCTGCTTCCATCATCCCTGCTCCCCTCATCCCTGCTTCCCTCATCCCTGCTCCCCCTGCTCCCCTCATCCCTTCACCTCCTTCTCCCTTCTGGATGCAGCTCAAGTTCATCAAGTTGGTTACCAGAGCCAATATCCCCACTTGTTCAGTGGACCCCATGCCTACTATCATGGTCAAGGCATGCCTCTCTAACCTCTGTCCCATCACAGTGGACATCATAAACACTTCTCTGGTATCTGGCTCGGTACCCTCCTGCTTCAAAACAGCTGCCGTTACTCCTATTCTCAAAAAGCCCAGTTTGGACCCGGATGACCTCAACAACTACCGTCCGATCTCCAACCTTCCCTTCATGAGCAAAATTGTGGAAAGAGCAGTTGCCGCCCAACTTCATCAACACATGTCCCACTATGATCCCTATGAAACCTTCAGTCTGGCTTCAGAGCACATCACAGCACTGAGACCGCCCTCATCAAAATCACTAAGTTCCCCTCATCCCTTCATCCTACTCCCCTATCCCTTCACCCTTCTGGATGCAGCTCAAGTTCGTCAAGTTGGTTACCAGAGCCAAGATCTCCACTTGTTCAGTGGACCCCATGCCTACTATCATGGTCAAGGCATGCCTCTCTAACCTCTGTCCCATCACAGTGGGAATCATAAACACTTCTCTGGTATCTGGCTCGGTACCCTCCTGCTTCAAAACAGCTGCCGTTACTCCTATTCTCAAAAAGCCCAGTTTGGACACGGATGACCTCAACAACTACCGTCCGATCTCCAACCTTCCCTTCATGGTCTCAGTTTCCACTGTTATGCTGATGACACAGCTGTATATCAGCACCAAACCATCCACTCAGCTTCCCCCTCTGTCACTTGTTAACTGTTTGAAATAAAAACCTGGATGTCATCCAATCTACTCAAGCTGAAGAGCAGCAAAACGGAGCTAATGGTAGTGGCTCCCAAGACGCTGCTCCTGAGGGTAGGTGATCTACTCCTCAAAGTGGATGGTTGCTCCATCTCTCCATCCCAAGAAGTCCGCAACCTTGGTGTCATCTTGGACTCCACCCTTTCCTTCCAGTCACATGTCAAAATTATTACCAAATCTGCTTTCTACCACCTCAAAAACATCTCCAGACTTTGATCATCACTCTCAGACTCTGTGGCAGAGTCTCTCATCCATGCTTTCATCACCTCCCGCCTGGACTACTGTAACGGTGTCCTGTATGGGGTACCCAGCAAGGTCCTGGACAGGCTACAATATGTCCAGAACTCGGCTGCCAGGGTTCTCACCCACACACACACACTAGGTCGTGGCAGCACATCACCCCAATCCTCACTCAGCTTCACTGGCTGCCGGTCAAATTCCGCATCACCTACAAAATCCTACTCCTCACCTATAAATCTCTCCATGCCACTGCCCCCCAGTACCTACTGGGCCTTCTCCACTCCTACTCCCCCTCACGGAACCTGCGGTCCCCCGACAAGGGCCTGCTCTCTGTCCCCCACACCAGACTGCGGACTTTTCGGGATAGAGGCTTCAGTGTCGCAGCCCCCACCCTCTGGAAGTCCATCCCCACAGAGATACGAAATGCTCCCTTCTGGACACCTTCAAAAAACCCCTAAAAATCCAGCTCTTCACAAATTCAACCCTGAATGACCTTTTATTGCTCTGTCTCTGCAATTATATGTAAAGCGTCCTTGGGGTCTCGTGAAAGGCGCTATATAAATACAAGTTATTGTTATTATCATTATTATTATTATTATCCCTGCTCCCCTCATCCCTTCATCCCCTCATCCTTCCATCCCTGCTCCCCTCATCCCTTCATCCCCGCTCCCCTCCTCCACTTATCCCTTCCTTCCCAATCAGGAGCACAGCTCTCTCATGTCTCATCTAGGGACCGTCTGGGGGGGCTTGAAATAAACTCAGGTGAAAAACACTTCCAAGACAGAACCCCAAAACGGAGTCTCCTCCACCCGGTTTCTGTACACCCTCCCAGACCAGCCTAAAGAGAGGACATCCTTCTTCCACCATCATCCTTCCCCTCTATATGCATTAATCCATCCTCCATAATCAATGCATTCCAAATTTGCATGTACTGCACATGTACAATGTGCTTGTGAAAAAGAAGGGAGTGCGTGCCTTCTTCTGTGCTGGCTGGAAGATGATGACATGCTGCTTTAGTGCATCCACTAAGGGCTGAATCTCAGCAATCTCTCTACAATAAGTTTTAAATACTGTCTGGCTGCCATGCCTCGATTTTGAGAATCTGGCTTGTTTAATTACAATAAAAATCCATGGATTACTTTTATTTCAGCATTTATTCATTTAGTCTTTTTAGTGTTTGTCTGTTTGATTGAATAACAAAACTAAATCTATACCATTAAGTCTGAACCAGAGCTGGAAGATAAGTTGCCAGTGCTGAGCTTAGCAAACTACGTGTGAACCAGTGGTAGTTCAACATGGCACCTCATGGTAAAGGACTCTGAGGATCTGAAAAAAAGAAATTGCTGCTCTACATAAAGATAGCCTAGGCTATAAGGCAAGGCAAGTTTATTTGTATAGCACATTTCAACAACAAGGTCATTCAAAGTGCTTTACATAAAACATAAAAGCCACAGGGAAATATAAAAAAAAGTTTAAAAGCAGCATAGGGAAATTTCAAAAAATACACATTAAAAGTTACAGTGCAGTGTACAATCAGGGTTAAGAGTTAAATGGAAAATAAAATACTGGAATGTTTGACTGTTCAAGAAGATTGCCAAGATCCTGAAACTGAGCTGCAGCACGGTGGCCAAGACCACACAGCGGTTCAACAGAACGGGTTCCACAAAGAACAAGGCTCACCCTGATCAACCAGTAGAAGTTGAGTGCACATGTGTTACATCACATCAGACAACAGCGGCATTAGTGGTGTAGGAAAACCTTCATTTTTATTTCTTCACCGGCAGGACTGGCAAAACATACACAAACTGTCCGTCAAGCAGCACCGGGAACACACACACTCTTAATCCGACCAGGGCTACGTCTAATAACTGCCACTTCTTCTAATGTGGCTTTCTGACATATTGAGGGGATGAGGGGAGCAGGGGGAGCAGGGATGATGGGAGCAGGCAGCAACATCGATTTTGATGCATTGTTTTTTTTTGTAGTGTCACATTTTAAGAAACTCACATTTGTCCCTACAAAAAATGGCTTCTTCACAAAATCTGCTGTATAAATATCATACATTAATATTTTTTTCCACTTTAAACGAGTCAATATTTCAAAGCTACTTCAGCCTGAAATATACATATCGAATATTATGTTTGGGGGATCCCTTTAAATGTCACTATGTTTAAATAACGCCACGATGACGGGCAGCAACATTGCTTTTGATGCATTTATGCATCTTTTCTGCAGTCGCAGTTTAAAGTTCATAATCTTAGCTTACAAAGACATATGATCATTTCCAGATCCTCCTGTGTGCCGTCTCCTCCTCCACTACTGCTCATACTATCAGGTACACCTGTTCAATTGTTTATCGACACAAATAGCTGGTCAGCCAATCACATGGCTGCAACTTAATGCATTTAGGCACAAAGATGTCAAGACAACTTGCTGAAGTTGTGCATCAGAATGGGGAAGAAAGGAGATTTCACCACATGTATCTGATCTTCCCAATATGAGTGTAATTTGCCTGGTCCTCTACGCTCTGACATATTCACAAGGACACGGTCATCTGGAGAAAGCACTGAGCTCTGCCTCTGATCATAGTATATTTTTCCTCTTGTCCTAGTCTTTGTAATGGTTCTGGTTGCAATATCATTTGCTTCTTTCATTGAATTACGTCCTTCTCTTCATCAATCCTAAAGATCAAGTCAATTGGCAAATGGGGCTTTCAACCAAAACAAAAAGAAACAGAGTATTCTGTTGCCTTGCTGGTGGTGCAGTTGTAAGCATGTACACTTTATTCACATAGTCACTCCAATTTCCCTTTTACTCCTCATCCAAGGTCCGCAGCATCGATAACAAGGTGCGATTAAATCTTTGGCTGGGTTCCCTTGTGTTTTGGAGTTGGCCACACCAGTGTACTTTTGCAACTGTCTGAATTACTGGTTCTCAAATTATTTTCCTTGATCGTGATGTATTTTAGCAGGGAAGCCAAATTTGAAAGTTTGAAATTTCAAAGTCATTCAAAATTTTATCTGATTTGTTACGGGTTGGGTAGGCTTGGGCAAATTTAATGAAGTTGTCAATCACTAAGCAGTAAGCCTCTTCTAAAGATGATGCACAAGAAAGCCCGCAAACAGTTTGCTGAAGACAAGCAGACTAAGGACATGGATTACTGGAACCATGTGCTGTGGTCTGATGAGACCAAGGTAAATTTATTTGGTTCAGATGGTTTCAAGCATGTGTGGCGGCAACCAGGTGAGGAGTACAAAGACAAGTGTGTCTTGCCTACAGTCAAGCATGGTGGTGGGAGGGTCATGGTCTGGGGCCAGGGCTGGACGCACCTTTGGGGCCAGTGTGACGTAAATTATGTATTTATATAACTGTTTTTAAAAATGAGCCTACGATTTTCTATACTGACACTGGGCCGGTCCAATTACATCTCTTACTAGCCCCCACCCCCTCTGCTCACTGTTTCTTGCGCTACGGCTGCCGCCAAATGCGCGAAAATAACCGCGTTAGTGAGTGACAAAGTGACAGGGCTGAGGGAGAGAGAGAGCAGGAAGAGAGTGGAGGTGAAGCGGTAAACATGGAGTAGCTCAGCCTGTAGGGAGGGAGGGTCATTTACACTGGGGACATGTAGGCTACCCACCACTTTTAGAAAGCATTTGTTAAAAATATTCCTGAAAAATAGCTTGAACCAAGAAATGTTAATTAACAAATAAAAATGCTATGAAAAAGGTTTATTTGCACAATAAGCTTGCAATGCAATTTAAATATAGAAGAAAACTGTGTTGTCCAAAAAAAGTAACTTAAGTAAAAACAATAATAAGCTACTGATTACTGCATTATATTATATTTTATGTTCTGAATTGTCACCTGCCACCAATCCTGCCCCAATCTTGTGCAACGTCTTGTTTCGTCAACACTTATCTAAGCCCTTAAATGGAAGGATGGTGTATTGGTGAGGGGTGTCTGACCGATTTTGGTGGGCCGCCTGGGCCAAAAATGCCAGGGCCAATTTTTTTTGTCCCAGTGCAGCTCTGTCTGGGGCTGCACATTTCTGTGACTGAGAAGTACTTTTTGGCAAACAAAACATATTTATTCATACATAGACCATAAGACATTGAATATTCCTTACTCAGTGCAATTAAAGTGTTTTAGGGTTAGTTTTGTATTTTGTTACCTTCATCAGGTGTGACCAAATTGTTACATTCATTCATAAGCTGACGCTTTTATCCAAAGAAATTTTGAATTGCAATTTATGTCAAAGGTTGCAAGCCTCTGGAGCAACTAGGACTTAAGCGTCTTGCTCAGGGAAATATTGGTGGACGTGTCACAGCGGGGAGTTGAACCTGTGTCTCTCACAACAAAGGCATGCGTCTTATCCACTGCTCCATCACCACCCCTTACCACTCTTCCAATACTGACTTTTAGTTTCAAAATTGATTTCGTAATCGTTATTGTAATTTTCACACATACATTAAAGTCAATAGGACCTTTAACAATAAAAAAGTAAAGCCAATCACAGAAATTGATGTTTTTAAAATTTTTCAATGGCAAAAAAGTTATACACTTGTTAGTAGGATCAATTCATTGTTGGTTTTTGGTCTTTTAATGTGATTTATCGACAATAAGATAGATAAAGAGTATTCCCGGCCTAATCCTTTTAACTCAAGCTTAAACATATTCCGACAATGATTTCTAAATGGTAAATAATATAACCATTTGTCTGTAATCAGCAGCCACTTGACAGTTTGTGGTATTTAAGACTCTTAAATTCTGTCAGAGATGCATTTGTGATGAAAATACAAGGGGCTTAGTGAAAGCTAATAGGACACTCATTTTGGTTGCTGATTCCCTAATTTGCATATTAGTTCCATGCTTTGCTTTGTTGTGTTCTGTGAAGGAACCTTCACCATTATTATCGTGTTGATGTCACCTAGTTCTACATTCCGTACACTGTGAATTTGAGGTGCTTTTGTAGATTCTCCATCACTTGGTGTCTGAAAGCTCAGCTATCCAGTCCCTCTGAAAAGACAGTTGTTCACTTGTTCACTGCGTTCAGCAAAATTGTTTATTCAAACCTGTTCAAAACTCAAACATGGAAGCCCACATCATTTTTCAACAAGTCCAAAAGATGAGACCATCCTGCTTCTCTGTAGAAGAGCAATGTTGCTACAAAGCAGAGGTAAGTTCCTGTACATGTAAAAGTGCACTGTTCATTATTTATGTTACATTGCATAATATGGTGTTTCTGTGAGCTGTTAAACTGTACTGTACCGAATCTGTGTTGCAGAAAATGATGCTGAGGCAGTTTATGCTCTTGAAGCAGCGGGGGCAAGTTCCACGTTATTTATCTGTCAGAGACATGAAGACCTGGCTGTTGAGAGGAAGAAGCTTCCTGGAGGAGTGAGTCAAACTGATCATTGGTTTAACTGTTACACTGGCAGAAACACGTTAAATTAGAGCATTTTAAAATACAGTGTTTTTTATTTTTGCAGGTTTCTGGAAACAAATGAGAGTACTGGGGAAAGGGACCTGTTCATGGCTGAATTGGTACGTAAAATATAGAGGATCTAGAGACTTGAGAGCAATATTTTAATGTTAACTGTTTAGTTTCATGTAAAAATAGTCTACTGTCAGCTCCATTATGCTCCTGGTGTGACTAAAAAGTGTGTTGTTGACAGGCCTGGACAACAGCGAGGCACTTCTGTCTCGCTCAGATGGAAGAAGAGCTCCTGGAGGAACTGAACAAAGAAAAGCAGCTTTCACAGCTGTTGAGCAGGGAGGTCACACTGGAGGGCCTTGAGATGTTTGTCTCAGTCGTCCACCCAGCAGCAGAGGAGGATGTAAAAACCTTCCTTCCATCTATGCACGCCAAACTGCTAAGAATTTTCGGAGGCATTCAGATCAACAGCGGTCCACTCTCTGAAGGGGACACAAAACCAGCAGAGCTCTTGGAGCTTGAACAGAGTGCTGCGTCCCTGGTGCCAGAGGTGGTGGACATTGCTCTCAAGTTCCTCCTGGAGGAACCAGAGCTAAAAGACAAATGTAAACTTGCCAGTGCTGAGATTGGCAAACTTCTGACTAACTCAGCAGCTCCTTGCCTTTCTCAGTTTGGATCTGTGTCAAGAACTGTTGTGCTTAGCATCTGCACTAGAGCTGCCCGATCCATTGTGAAAGCCATCTTTGAGAGGTTCGACCAGCGCTCCAAGTCCTTCCACCAGATGGACTATGATGAGAGTGATTTCTCTGCCAGATACGGTGCCATCTTTGCTATCCAGGAAATGGTCAAAGAAAAGTACCTTCGGCTCTTCGCCTCAGAGGAGCAGGAAGGGGCACTTCTTGAGAAGAGAGAGGTTTCTCCACAAGTGCATGAAAATATGGCCACTGCTCCAAACGATGTGACCGAGGACACAGTCTTGGTCAAATCGGGTACCAGTGTGGCTGTGTTAGTGACTGATGAGCCGGAAGAACTGCAGCAGGAAGATGTGAAGGAATCGCACACAGAAGAAACCCTGGTTCAAGACACTGCCATCCAGAACATGGACCACGGAGTGCGAACAGATACATCCACCCACAGTCACGCTGGCCTCTGGAGTTCAGAGAGACTGGATGACCAACTACTGGAGAAGAAGGAAACCTCCCAAGGAGTCCCTGGGGATGAAGAGTTGGCCATTATGCAATATCATTTGACTGAGGTATCATCGTCAGTCAATCTGCAGGCCAATGTGGCTGTCAACATGATCGAGGAGATTCAAGGACTGCAGCGGGAAGAAGAAAAACAGAAAACCCTTGTCCAGCACTGTGATATGAAGAGAAAGAAGGGAGTGCGTGCCTTCTTCCGTGGTGTGTGGAAGATGATGACATGCTGCTTTAGTGTATCCACAATGGACTAAAGCATTGTGCATGCACCTTGCTCCCTTCACCCTGTTCCCCTCATCCCTGCTCCCCTCATCCCTGCTTCCCTCATCCCTGCTTCCCTCATCCCTGCTTCCATCATCCCTGCTCCCCTCATCCCTGCTTCCATCATCCCTGCTTCCCTCATCCCTGCTTCCCTCATCCCTGCTCCCCTCATCCCTTCACCTCCTTCTCCCTTCTGGATGCAGCTCAAGTTCATCAAATTGGTTACCAGAGCCAATATCTCCACTTGTTCAGTGGACCCCATGCCTACTATCATGGTCAAGGCATGCCTCTCTAACCTCTGTCCCATCACGGTGGACATCATAAACACTTCTCTGGTATCTGGCTCGGTACCCTCCTGCTTCAAAACAGCTGCCATTACTCCTATTCTCAAAAAGCCCAGTTTGGACCCGGATGACCTCAACAACTACCGTCCGATCTCCAACCTTCCCTTCATGGTCTCAGTTTCCACTGTTATGCTGATGACACAGCTGTATATCAGCACCAAACCATCCACTCAGCTTCCCCCTCTGTCACTTGTTAAATGTCTGAAATAAAAACCTGGATGTCATCCAATCTACTCAAGCTGAAGAGCAGCAAAACGGAGCTAATGGTAGTGGCTCCCAAGACGCTGCTCCTGAGGGTAGGTGATCTACTCCTCAAAGTGGATGGTTGCTCCATCTCTCCATCCCAAGAAGTCCGCAACCTTGGTGTCATCTTGGACTCCACCCTTTCCTTCCAGTCACATGTCAAAATTATTACCAAATCTGCTTTCTACCACCTCAAAAACATCTCCAGACTTTGATCATCACTCTCAGACTCTGTGGCAGAGTCTCTCATCCATGCTTTCATCACCTCCCGCCTGGACTACTGTAACGGTGTCCTGTATGGGGTACCCAGCAAGGTCCTGGACAGGCTACAATATGTCCAGAACTCGGCTGCCAGGGTTCTCACCCACACACACACACTAGGTCGTGGCAGCACATCACCCCAATCCTCACTCAGCTTCACTGGCTGCCGATCAAATTCCGCATCACCTACAAAATCCTACTCCTCACCTATAAATCTCTCCATGCCACTGCCCCCCAGTACCTACTGGGCCTTCTCCACTCCTACTCCCCCTCACGGAACCTGCGGTCCCCCGACAAGGGCCTGCTCTCTGTCCCCCACACCAGACTGCGGACTTTTCGGGATAGAGGCTTCAGTGTCGCAGCCCCCACCCTCTGGAAGTCCATACCCACAGAGATCCGAAATGCTCCCTCTCTGGACACCTTCAAAAAACTCCTAAAAACCCAGCTGTTCACAAATTCAACCCTGAATGACCTTTTATTGCTCTGTCTCTGCAATTATGTGTAAAGCGTCCGGGTCTTGTGAAAGGCGCTATATAAATACAAGTTATTGTTATTATTATCATTATTATTATTATCCCTGCTCCCCTCATCCCTTCATCCCCTCATCCTTCCATCCCTGCTCCCCTCATCCCTTCATCCCCGCTCCCCTCCTCCACTTATCCCTTCCTTCCCAATCAGCTGCACAGCTCTCTCATGTCTCATCTAGGGACCGTCTGGGGGGGCTTGAAATAAACTCAGGTGAAAAACACTTCCAAGACAGAACCCCAACACAGAGTCTCCTCCACCCGGTCTTCTGTACACCCTCCCAGACCAGCCTAAAGAGAGGACATCCTTCTTCCACCATCATCCTTCCCCTCTATATGCATTAATCCATCCTCCATAATCAATGCATTCCAAATTTGCATGTACTGCACATGTACAATGTGCTTGTGAAAAAGAAGGGAGTGCGTGCCTTCTTCTGTGCTGGCTGGAAGATGATGACATGCTGCTTTAGTGCATCCACTAAGGGCTGAATCTCAGCAATCTCTCTACAATAAGTTTTAAATACTGTCTGGCTGCCATGCCTCGATTTTGAGAATCTGGCTTGTTTAATTACAATAAAAATCCATGGATTACTTTTATTTCAGCATTTATTCATTTAGTCTTTTTAGTGTTTGTCTGTTTGATTGAATAACAAAACTAAATCTATACCATTAAGTCTGAACCAGAGCTGGAAGACAAGTTGCCAGTGCTGAGCTTAGCAAACTACGTGTGAACCAGTGGTAGTTCAACATGGCACCTCATGGTAAAGGACTCTGAGGATATGAAAAAAAGAAATTGCTGCTCTACATAAAGATAGCCTAGGCTATAAGGCAAGGCAAGTTTATTTGTATAGCACATTTCAACAACAAGGTCATTCAAAGTGCTTTACATAAAACATAAAAGCCACAGGGAAATATAAAAAAGTTTAAAAGCAGCATAGGGAAATTTCAAAAAATACACATTAAAAGTTACAGTGCAGTGTACAATCAGGGTTAAGAGTTAAATGGAAAATAAAATACTGTAATGTTTGACTGTTCAGGAAGATTGCCAAGATCCTGAAACTGAGCTGCAGCACGGTGGTCAAGACCACACAGCGGTTCAACAGAACGGGTTCCACAAAGAACAAGGCTCACCCTGATCAACCAGTAGAAGTTGAGTGCACATGTGTTACATCACATCAGACAACAGCGGCATTAGTGGTGTAGGAAAACCTTCATTTTTATTTCTTCACCGGCAGGACTGGCAAAACATACACAAACTGTCCGTCAAGCAGCACTGGGAACACACACACTCTTAATCCGACCAGGGCTACGTCTAATAACTGCCACTTCTTCTAATGTGGCTTTCTGACATATGTCACAACTTATCCTGTGTCCTACTGGCAAGAAACATTATTGAGCAGTGTAACATTCCAGTTTACAGATTGGTCAATGATTGGCAGCAACATTGATTTTGATGCATTGTTTTTTTTGTAGTGTCACATTTTAAGAAAAACTCACATTTGTCCCTACAAAAAATGGCTTCTTCACAAAAACTGCTATATAAATATCATACATTAATATGGAATATACATATCGAATATTATGTTTGGGGGATTTTAACCCTTTAAATGTCACTATGTTTAAATAACGCCACACATGGAAATGTATCAGGTCACTGAAACCAAACATTTTTGAAAACCCCTGCCAGGGTGAAGATTAAGAAATGCTGGCTGCAGTGTTGTCATGTAGACAGTTTCTGCCTTTCGACGTAAGAGTGCGCACCGTTATCTGCTATGTTTGATGTCAGATTGTGCGCCACTGCCTTCTTTGATTACATTATTTTAGGCTCTGATTGGTCAACATGGCTTTACAGTTAGTCATATTGTCGCCTGGTGGTTTGACATGCTCTTGGCATCGCTTGATATCGTGTTTTCATGTAGACAGATTTTTTTTTTTAAATGGAGGAAAAACTCCGGTTCTCACTCTTAAAGGTATGTACATATGGTTAACATGAATGGTAACATTACAATTATGACAGTTTTAGTCAAGAGCAGTGATATTTTTAGCTACCTACTCATTCAGTCAGTCCTCTATTGTTTGACATGCTTATTCCTCGCTGTTTTAATACTGCGGCTGTGTTTTTATCTGTTTTCTTAATATTATGTGCATTTTTTAGTCGTAAACCTTTTTATTCGTTACTCACTGTGTGTAAAGTATGCTGCACACTTCCTTTCCATTTCAGCATCATTAAATCAGTGATCGACCGTGTGGACTTGCATAGGGTTCAGAATGCTTCAGGAATGATCTGCAATGCTCGTATGCCTCTCTTCTTATGCCTTCCAGAATGGGCATCACCACATCCTGACTGGCCACTAGCTGCTCTCAATCCCTGCTGAGGAGTTAGCGCAACACTCCCTGTGCAACAGGTGCTCTAAATGATCCCTAATCAAGAACTACAGTAGTGGAGACTCGGCCAAACTAATGAGAAATAAAAATTTAAATACCAGAAAATTCATACAGACTTCTACAATCTTTTCAGTCAAAATTTTACAAAATATCTAAGAGAGAGTAGGTGCGATCGACCTGAGGTTGGTTCTTCGTGTTGTGTGAACAACTCTTCTCCTCACCAAAGTGTATCTCAGCACCTTTACTTAGTTTAGATGGCAGTTTCGTGTCTCTTCTCTGTAAGAGGATCACAGCCGCTTGTCTCAAACTACTAGTGTAGGTTTCAGCGTTTCTGGTTTGTAGCTTAAATTCTGACTCTGCTGTGCAAAATAGGATCTGGTTACTTCGAGATAACTGTTCTTTTCCTCTGCAGTCTCTTAGTTTTGTCTATCATCTCTAAGGAGTTAACACACTCACATATATACACTTTCCACTCCTGTGCCTCCATCCATCTATCCATCGATGCAGCTGACTGATGAATCCATCCCATCATTCATCTCACTTGTCATTTTCCTCCCTCTCACGATTTCCTGTATTTGTTTCCCTTAAAAAAAAATAGTTGTCACAAGATCCAGATTTTTCCTCCTTCTGAAGATAGCCTACTTGCTGGATCACAAAGCCATTCATAGGATCAAAAACGGACACCAGGTAGATTTGGTGCACCTAACACACATTGCAGACAACAAGTTAAAGCGTCCATTATCTTTGACTCCCATTTCAAATAAAAAGAGAATGCCATTAGCTGCACAGGAATATCCTCCCAATGTATAGACACTAGTGGTGGTGAAGTAGTGAAGAGCAACAGCTGAAGATCTGGATGGATGAGAAGTATGAACTTGAAACCTCCAGCTGAGGACAGTGTGGAGGACTGTGGGTTTTAGCAGCAGTCACAATCACTGTCTCCTGGAAATGTTTATGTATAATTCATTTGCAACAGCATATATGTTTAGAAAGGAAACACAATGCCGGTCAGATGACATTATAAACAAAACAAACACGAAATTTCAAGAAAGGAAATGTTCTTATACCCGTTTCCTTATCAAACTGAAATATACAACCTTCTGAATTCAAAATTTCTCTCTTTCACCAAACTAATCGCCTTGTTAACTTCGTACAACACACTTCATGCAAACTCCACAGAAACAAAACTGTCATGTTTAGTCTTTGGTTTAGTTTCCACTTTCACAATCACCAGTTCTGGTTTGGTGGAAACAAACCTTTAATTCACTGAGTTAGAGGTGAAAACATTCTGGCCCTAAATGCTGTCACTGCTGCTCGCTCATCTTGCACTTGAGACCTCTCCTGTCCCCGCCTGAACCCGCCGTCATCCCCGGAGTCAGAGTCATGATCAGAGCCGCTGTAAATCACCTCAGTACTTTATTCCCTGTCATCAAACTGGCCTCTGTTGGTCTCTAGGGCCCACCGTATGTTCTCTTATATGCTTGGAAGGGGAGGGTGAGGGATAGGATAATCAGTTTGTTGTAATCTGACACCTCAACTCTAGATGCCACTAAATCCTGCACAGTGGTCCCTTAAAACAGACCGGTGTCGATGCATTGTTTCAGCTCATGGTCAATCTTGAGCTGACACTAAAGGATTACCCCTACTCAAGCACAAGTCCTCCTCTTGAGAAGCTGAATAAATGAGTGAAGTCAGAGCGAGTTGAGACGAGATGGGGCAGCAGGTGGTGAAGCCGTTCAAGTCCCATTTCACCTGTGAAAGAGCTCATCTGTATCCCATGAAAGCAGGAGCAGGTGTGAAATGAAACTATGACTTCAGTGATTTGAAGTACAAGCACGAGCCTGTTATGCCGCTCCGCTCTCTGAAGGAAGTCTACGTGGCTGGACTGATTGCTGGAGTTCACAGTGTTCACTTCACAACTATCTTATTATGTGGCAGGTTAAGGTGTCAGACTCACCGTGCCCTGAAGTAGAAAGACATAGCTGAGATACAGTTGCACAAATGCAAAGCCATCAGCAAAATAAAATGATTGACTGAGCAAAACAAGAGTGCATTAAAGGAACATCTGGTACATGACCCTCTGCTGGCCACAACAAGGTACTGCAGCATCTTCTTATCTTGGATTTATGGCTTCACGTCTTTGCTGGCCTGTTGTTGACACTATATCCAATACCGTAAGCTGCACTAATGAACATTTTTATGTTTTTGTCATTCAGCCAGTCAGACTGAAAAATCTCATTAAGTGCTGTGCAATTTGAACAAAAATTCATGTTAAAGAAATACTTTGATAGCGGTGCTGAAATGGATGAATAGATGATAACAGCAGTTACTCACATAATGACTTCCTCTTTTGTGGTTTTGCTTACAAAATAAAAGCTTAAAGCTTAAATAAAAGAATCTGCTGCCTGCTTGACACACCTCTGAAAGAGCAGTCTGAAAACGAGATTCCCCTAAATGTCCTCTGCCTGGAGATACTGGGGAAATGAAAAGGCGTCCGTAGGTTGATGGATGAGGATCAAACAACGAAACAAAAACAGTGCAGCACATGCCGTGATCTATGAAACATTCCCTGCAGAATCCATTTGTTGAAGAGAGAAAAAAAAAATAATTTATCTCAAGATGGGATCAAACCCTCAACTCTTGAATTGTGAGTCCTGCACCTTGCCAACTGAACTAACCAACTACCATGTTGATGCATGTCAATATTATGAGTAATATTCTCATTCACTTTAGAAATTCTAAATATTCACAACAATACGAGTTTAAACTTTAAATTACTTACAAAAAAACTGTGGTCTGCAACATTAGAACCTGCCAGTTTAGTCCACTGCGATGATGTATTTTTTCTCCGTCAGCTACTTGTGGTGCAGCGCCGTGCTGCCTTCACGGGAACGGGAAGTAAGAGTATCCTCTGGCGTTTACTGTGTAAACTCTGGAAAATTGACGCTTTCTTTCTTGGTATTACCGTGGAAAAGTGTTTACACATTTACAAGAGGGATATTCCGCTGTCGGAGTTACCCTGAAAGCAATTTCGCTGCAACACCAACAAGCGACGTGGACCCACCTTGCGCTGTGAGTCGCAGATAGTTTGTGCCAAAAGGACATATGTTTCAGTAGGCAATAAATGTAACGTTAAAAAACTGAAGCCCTGACTTGCTCTGTTAGGGATTGTAAGCGGCACTTTATCAGAGGTGCTGAAGTTAACGTGTTAACTTTTGTCCTAAGATTTCTGCCTGATCATAGGTGCACCTCCTGGTTTCATCCAGTTCTGTGTCGGTCTGTGCCAGTTGTATGACGGTCGAGGGGATACTTCCAGCGATCAGTATCGTAATGCAGTATAGGGCATGTAGTAAAATATTATGAATTCTCTGTAAATAGGCTAATGACGTTGGTCTCGTAATATTACGACTTTTTATTTACGTGTCAGAGAACACAGATAGGCCTATGTGGGAGAATGTGCAAAAAGTTTTTAACATGAGCAGATAAATTACAGTGCTTCCCATACTTATTTGTGGGGCCCTCCACATATCAACACTCACCGCCACATATTGATTTTCGATCACCTCCTCTCACTCGTCCCTCGCTCTCTCTCTCTCATGAACACCGTTCCACAAATCTGTCCAACACAAAACTTGCAATGTCAGAGACCCAGCTTAAAAAAGTAATTAGCAAGCATGTAAGGAGCCTAGCTAATAAGGAGAGCTAAGTTAATATTGGAATACGGCTGGGTTTTTCGAGGCTAGCACGCTGTATATAGCTGGTAGTCAATATCAACTGCACTCGTTCCCTCTGGCTGGATGAAGTCTGACACTCCCAACTTTAGCATGATGATAGAGAAATATAGAAATTAATGGCAATAAAGCATGCTGTCAATATTTTAGAGACCCCCAAAATATCACAAATCATGCTCTTAGGTGAGCTAACGTCGTTGTGGTGGCAGCCCGGCTGACGGTGAGTGTCCTGGCCTTTTCTCCTTTTTGTTTGTGATTCTGTTTTTTCCCTGGTTTTCCCTGTCCAGCCTGCATCCCTGTGTCTCCTCCCCTGTGAGTTCCTTCTCTCTCTCTCTCCCTCTGCTCCTGAGCCCAGCCAACAACCTGCACCTGCACCTCGTCAGCCACCTCCTCTGCCTGCCACACCTGCCAGCAATCAGCCTCATCTCCAACAGTTCTACCCCGGTTCTCCCCTGCTTGATCGTCGTTGCTCCAAACCCGGTGCCACTCGAACACTCAAGCTCTCGCACACATCCAGCATCTTGCTTATTTCCCTGTACCTTGTCCGCGCAGTGTCTCCCCAGATAGCAAACTGACTCCGCACGGGAGGTATCACAGGGTCCGGAACGGATCCGCAAAACGGGTCCGTATCGGAGTCCACTTGCACAGCGGGCCAGATCCGGAACAGATCTGGCCCATACCCTACCTGGATCCGATCCGGACCCGTTCACAAAGTGGCACATCCGGTCGGATCCAATCCGGACCCGTTCAGGAAGTGGCTTATCCGGCCCGGATCCGATCCAGACCCGTTCATGAAATGGCACATCCGGTCGGATCCAATCCGGATCCGTTAATTAATTGGCTCATCCTGCCCCGATCCGATTTGGATCTGTTCATAAAGTGGCTCATCTGGCCAAAACTGGCTAGGGAAATATCTAAAATCTAGCTGACCAACATCTACTGTTCTGTATAAAAGCTTAAATACTTCTTATAACCTTTAAGCCACCCTGCGTTTTTTTAGTTAAATGCTTTTACCGTGAATAAGCAGAAAATAGGAAAATTGACTTTGTATTAGTGACTTAATACAGCTCTGCTACGGCCGTAAGAGAGCCATCAGTTATCAGCGATGCTACTGTCAGATAAAATCACTGGGGATCCTAAATGCATTGTTTCGTTACACAGTTTTTATCCAAAGGTGGACTGCCAGTAAAAACTAAATCCTCTATCAGTCAAAAAACGTCTTTACAGATTGTAAATACATTGAATACTACAGGTGAAACTCGAAAAATTAGCATATCGTGCAAAGGTTCATTTATTTCAGTAATTCAACTTAAAAGGTGAAACTAATATTATATAGACTCATTACATGTAAAGTGAGATATTTCAAGCCTTTATTTGATATAATTTTGATGATTATGGCTTACAGCTTATGAAAACCCCAAATTCAAAATCTCAGATTAGAATATTGTGAAAAGGTTCAGTATTGTAGGCTCAAAGTGTCACACTCTAATCAGCTAATTAATCCAAAACACCTGCAAAGGGTTCCTGAGCCTTTAATTGGTCTCTCGGTCTTGGTCAGTAGAATTCACTTTATATGTTATTCACAGTAGTTTATTCTAAACAAAAAACAAATTATAACAAGTGGTTATGTAATTAACTATATATTGGCCACGACCTGGAACCAGCAGACACATCAGGAAAGCACTTCAGCTTTTGTACACATTAAACAAACAAGGTATTTTCTGGAGATTAAGACAGTGTTCAGACCGAAAACAGCACTGCGTTCAAAAAACTTGGTGGAGGCATGTCCTCATGTGCCGATTAGACCATGAAATATCACCCAGGAAGGCTGGTTGGAGTAAAAGATCCATGCGTTTTAAGGCTTGTTAGATGTCAAAACACTGTATAACTGTTTATAATATTATGAGAAACTATATAACAACTCTGGAAAGTAAGGCACCAAAAGTTATTTTATCTTGCTTCACAACAAAAATCATAATTTAACAGTCAAGTTTCAGAGTCTACCAGAAATGTGTATTAGTAGTAGTAATGTGTATCTTGGCAATTCAGTTCTTTGCCAGATGCTGTGTTGTGTTGTCAATTTTTTAGCCAACAGACCCTGCAATGTTTTCTGAAACCCCCTGCGTCGATTAATAAGCATGGTTGTGTTTATTTAAAGTAGTGCTAATGCCAGTTTGAACACTTTGTAAGCCTGCTGTGTGAATTCAGATTGTTTTAAATATATATTACAATTACTTACACAGGAGCAACATCTCCAATGCCATCTGGCATAGAGTGTTGCATAGTGATCCCTTTCCAATTTATCCTCTTCCCAACATCGTCATGGAACATGTGGGCAAGGATGTACCACCTGGAACATTTTCTGTTGTGGCCCCTCTGGCTTCCAGGAAGAAAATCTAAAATGAAAATTAAAAAAATACAAAAACTATCAATTATTTTTTTATCATGTAACCAGGTGTTAATTAGATTTTTTTTTCTTTATTCCCAAGACCTTGGTAAGAAGTATGTATATATTCGTGTATGTATATAGTTTGCGGCTGTGGCTCAGGAGGTAGAGCGGGTTGGCCGTTAATCGTAAGGTCGGCAGTTCAATCCCTGGCTCTCCCTGGTTGCGTGTCGAAGTGTCCTTGGGCAAGATACTGAACCCCGAATTGCCCCTGGTGGCTGTTCCGCCAGTGTATGAGTGAGTATGAATGTTTATGATGATTATGGTTTACAGCTTATGAAAACCCCAAATTCAAAATCTCAGATTAGAATATTGTGAAAAGGTTCAGTATTGTAGGCTCAAAGTGTCACACTCTAATCAGCTAATTAATCCAAAACACCTTCCGCCAGTGTATGAGTGAGTGTGAATGTTTATGATGATTATGGCTTACAGCTTATGAAAACCCCAAATTCAAAATCTCAGAATGAATGTTAGTGTCTCAGAGTGAATGTTAGTTTCTGTTTGAGCACTTAGGCTCAGTGTATGACTGGTGAATGCAGATGTAGTGTAAAAGCGCTTTGAGTAGTCGAAAAGACTGGAAAGGCGCTATACAAATACGGAGCATTTACATTTACATTCCAACAACTTCAACAGAATGAGACATCCTCTACTAAAACCATCAGCTGATCCACAGTTTCAGTAGATAATAAATAAAATACTAACAAAACATATATAATACAGTGTTTCCCACACATAAGCCCAGGTAGATTAACAGCCAAGTAAATTTGGTGACCCCTTTTTAAATCGTTTTTGATAGCAGCGCTGCGCAGCGCAGATTCATACATCCTCTCACTCGGTCGCTCTCTCTCTCTCTCTCTCTCTCAAACAAGACAACAGACTCGTTTGTGAATTGAATGGTTGGCATCTGTCCAACACAACGCTGTCAGTGTCGGAGACCCATCTTTAAAACAGTTATTAGCAAGCATGTAAGGAGCCCAGCTAATAAGGAGAGCCAAGTTAATTTTGGAAAACAGCTGTTGAAGTTAGCATGCTATAACTGGTAGTCAACAGGTGCGTTTGAGATAACTGGCTGACTTTCGCCGACTTCATAGATAGGGGAATAAAAACAGCGGCGTCATGTCAGACACAATCTACCTCTGGTAGACTGCGTGAGCAGGACTTGCTCCTACAAGGTCTAGTGATGTTTTGCAGCGCAGGTGTTGTGCTGAATTCTGCCTGCCTGCCGTGAATTGCATTCACCTCGCGGGAGGTAGCGCTCATTCATACTGAGAAAAGAGGTGGATGCAAATCTCGGCAGGTAACGTTAGCCTACAACATCCGTGTTGCCGAATTATGCATTCACTTAGTAAGGTCCTTTTCAGACACTTTGCTGTTCACATTGTTTGAAGGTGGTTAACGCCACGTTTTTCAAGAAATGGTAACCTACTTTTACGAAGTGTAATAATATGTTAACGATTCTTAAAGTCCATAAAATATATGCTGATCAGTTATCACTATTGATAAACCCCACAAAGAATAGTAGAGAAAGAGAAAAAATAGAGAAAGCCTCATTCTGTTGGAGTTATTGGAGCTACATTAACACTCAGTCCCCTGAGTTGGTCAACTTAATCATTGAATAAACGCTTGTTAGCAACAACTGATATGACTTGATCTTTCTCATTTAAAACAGCGACATGGTCGGCTAAAAGGGGGATAGCACTATCTGAATGTTTTGTAATGTTACACTCATCCAGAGATGTTTAGAGCTTATAAGGACATTGACTGTGCTATCATGGCTTGCACTTAAAATGCTTAAATTTTAGAGCCTTTCCTTTCTTACATCAAAGAAAAAAAATGTTCATTTATTGAAATCAATAAATAAGTGGACCATTGTCAGTATTTGACAAAATACTAATTTAGTCAGCTAAATTACGTCTAATACTGTATTACTTACTTTACACCGGTGACAGGAAAGGGTGAGAAGCAGGCAGTCCCCAAATCAGACTGGCGCCACTTGTGAATGAGCTGTATGCTGCAGCAAAGCATAATGCAAACAAGTTAGATGCCACACGGAATTAAATTTAAGACCAATTTTACAATAACCAGAGTTGAAGAAAAGAAAAATGCCAAATGAGAAAAAAACACTATCTGACATCAAAGCTGCTAACATTACTTGGTGTTTAGGGATTCTTGTTGATGAGAAATGTTGATTTAATAATCTTAAAGACTGCAGATGCACAGTGTGTCTTTCAATGTGAGTAAACTTCCCGCGGATGACATTTCCGATGTAAAACTGCGAATTTATGTCTATAAATCCTCTTAAAGGTTAACTGTTAGTTAACTTAACCTGCCTGAGAAATAATCACACACATCACATCACATCAGTTTTCTTCAGTAATAAAGTCATCAGGCGATAATTGTCTGTACAACCACCTTTCCATTGCAAACTGTAAGGTCAACTGCTAAGTTTATAACATTGGCTTTTTCGGCATACTTTTTAATGGCATCAATTTAACAACATATTATAAAATATCAGCTAAAAACGGACTCAAAAGAGTAACGTTAATGGTTAAGTTATACTAGAAGCTGCTATCGAAGTTAGGCTATCAGATTAGCTTAGCTTGTTACTACTAGAGGGGTGAATTATACTTATAAATATGCCTTCATGACTGTCTTAAAATGACTGACCACTGCAGTTAACTGATGTTAAAATCACTCCTCTCACAGACAGAAACATCTCATCCAAATCGGGCTTTGTTAACTTTTAACTCATATAACGTTAAGTTAGTTAGCTAACGTTAGCTTAACATTAATGCTAAGGTGCTGTAACACGAGCTAACTTAGCTTAGCTTGCCATAATCGGATATTGTCTGAAATAAAACGGCAACCAAAGCAACATTATCTATGACCGGTGAAGTTATTAATTTTACCGGCTAGGCAAGTGTACAAACAAATCATATTTTGACAGCACAGTTTAACGTTACTTACCGTGTCCGTGTCCTCCGAGAGAGCTGCCGATTCCCACCGCAAGCGCCCTGCTGAGACTAACGGTCTGTGAGACTAACGGTCTGTGAGACTAACGGTCTGTGAGACTAACGGTCAGCAACGGCTGAGTATTTTTAAAACAGGCGCGTTCGATGTGCGAATCCGCCCGGTGTCGTGCCGAAAAGTGATCGTCTGATCGTCTCTTTCTGGCAAGTGAAATACTGCATTTTATGAGTTGTATTGGCCATTTAAGAGGTATTTTAAGACGTAAAAAGTACTAGGTTAGCTATAATCTTTCAAATATAACTCTTCTGAATGAAGTCGACTAATTTCAGGGCAGAAATAAACTTTCAGTCAGTAACGAAAGGCTTCAATCATTTTCTGGCAAGTGAAATACTGCATTTTATGAGTTGTATTGGCCATTTAAGAGGTATTTTAAGACGTAAAAAGTACTAGGTTAGCTATAATCTTTCAAATATAACTCTTCTGAATGAAGTCAACTAATTTCAGGGCAGAAATAAACTTTCAGTCAGTAACGAAAGGCTTCAATCATTTTCTGGCAAGTGAAATTCTGCATTTTATGAGTTGTATTGGCCATTTAAGAGGTATTTTAAGACGTAAAAAGTACTAGGTTAGCTATAATCTTTCAAATATAACTCTTCTGAATGAAGTCAACTAATTTCAGGGCAGAAATAAACTTTCAGTCAGTAACGAAAGGCTTCAATCATTTTCTGGCAAGTGAAATACTGCATTTTATGAGTTGTATTGGCCATTTAAGAGGTATTTTAATGCTTGCCTTTGGTGTGGGAGACCTGGGTTCGATTCCCACTGTGAGACATCCACCATTGTGTCCCTGAGCCAGACACTTAACCCCTTTTTGCTCCAGAGGCGTGTGACCTCTGACATGTACGGCAATTGTAAGTCGCTTTGGATAAAAGCGTCAGCTAAATGTAATCATCTCTTCCTCGGCCCCCAGTGTCCCCCGGCTCTCTGGTCTCAGTCTCCTCGGTTCCCCGTGCCTGCGTTTCCACGGCATTCACCTGTCCCTCCACCCCCCCTTTTCCCAATAAAACCAGTTAAAACTGAGCATTGCATTTGGGTCCACTCTGTCCCCACACCACACCCGTAACACATGTCTTATTAAGGGGAGCTAAGCTCCAAAGCTCCTGCTCCCCCATAGTTCCCAACCAGGATCTACAGGAGAAAATATTATATTTATATTTTGAATTGTCACCTGCCAACTGAATTTTGTGTTTCCCTTTTTATAATAAGACATTTCCACCATAAATTGGAACAGAAATTTTCACCAGAATTCAGGAAATTAAGTGTTTAATGCTCAAAATCTGTATTCACTTTTTAGTTAAATATAAATATTTTTCACAAGGCTTTTTTGTTACCTGGGAAAGAAACTAATCAGTTGTTTGTCATTCAATTGTGTTTTCCCATGTTTTTAATAACAATAGTAACAACAACAATACATAAAAAAAAAAAAAAGAACAATATTCAGGGCAAATGGCCAACATGTTTTTTGATGGGGGCTGGTAAGGGACCTGGATAATGGATAGGTTGAGAACCACTGCTCTGAGGTAATAAAAACATAATGGTTTATTATGTAAAGTCTTTACAAACCACTGACCACACAGTTATGGGTCTTATATTGCATTTCTCTCGATAGATCCTCAGAAATATTACACACTGAACCTTTAACCAAGTACTTTTGTTACATAAACCTAACCAGTTTGCAACATTTCACATTTCAAAATGGCGGTGTTTGGAAACGCTAGTGTTTTATTTTCAAAGTCTAACCAGACGTTGTATATTTGTTGTTGCTAAGCGTTGCTAACTTGACGCAGAGCCTTAAACGTCTAAAAGTGACGCCAAAGGGCCTTGACCAAGCGTCAATATGTGAAAAGTCTGGAGTGAAAAGTGTTGTCATGTGATCCACTGGTACCCATGAGTAGCTCTGACCAAAGCTCTAATGAGCCTGAATTAGGTCAAACCCATAACATACTATTAAATATTAAATATAAGCTCTGTGTGGGTGCCGCCAACCTTTTTAAAGCTAATAAAAGTGATGTGGAACCAATTAAAACCATCCACACTTTTTCTGAGGCTGCTTCGTCTCGACCGAGGGCAGGCAACATTTAGTTTGCACCGTTAATTTATTTTATTGTTTGTGTCACGCTCGTTCAATTTAACTTCCTCCACCCACACCTAAAATGTCCTTGCACAAGCCCCCAAGTTACACTAATACATATATTAATATATTATGATTTAAATTCAGATTCAGAGACCTTCTCTACTTCAACAAGAATAAAAATCCTAGAGAAACATATTTGTCATTTTTGTGGGAACTTTTGGCAGAAAACCAGTCGAAGATAATGGCTAAGATAACAAAAATACTGGCGTTGGCATTCAGAAAGTAATTTTGGTGGAATCCTGATACGGATGGCTGGTGGAGACAGATAGACAGAAAGTCCCTTTAGATTAGCAGAGGGAAGCATGAAGAGGAGGTCTAGCAGAGGGTATAATGAGCTGCAGGTCAGCTCACAGTCACAGTTCTTCACCGAGGGGAAATCAGGAAAGAGCGGGAATGAGCTGGGGTGTTGGCTGCAAACACACACAGACACAAGCTGAATACGGTTATAGTGTGTTGACAGGCCAACAGACAGAGAGATGGACTGATATTCATGCATACACACAGCTCCTCTGCAGCTTACAGAAGTCAGCGGCTGGTCACAGAGAGGATTAACAAGCCGCCTGACAGCCATCGCTCTGTTTCTCTTTTTTAATCTCATTCTCTTTATAAACATTCAGGTTCGCCAGCTGTTTCTGAGAGTAACCACTCCTCACAAAATGTCTTAATCTTAAAGCTGCATTAGCCGTTTCTTTGGCCATCAGCTGGCAGAAGAACTGCAGACAAATAAACCTATTATCACCCGGGAACTAATCCACCGTACTTTTCAAAATCAAAATTTTGTACTAAAACCTCTCTTAACAAATTATTCTTTTGCTGTTTAACATTTTCTTTTTACTGTCCAACCACCATAATGGAGAGATGAGGAAAGAGGAGTTGATAAAAAAAGTTGATAATCTCACCTGAGTTGATTTCAGCCCCTACCATGTGCTCAGAGATTTACTGGCTTTTTTTGTCCTGAGTTTTGTCTCTCAGGCTACATACAGACTGCTCTATCTTAGTGGTTGAGGTGTTTGGGTCTACGTGCAGCCAAAAAGAAGGACACACAGATCCTATCCTTTTTTACACTCAATATTCTCCTAAAAAATCGTAATATTTGCTCTCCTTTTTAGCTATGGTTTAGTCTCCACCATAAAAATATCTCATGCGAAATGCTTCACCGTGTTCACAACCTGTTCTCTAAATGGGTCGATGACTTTCCTCTCTCAGTAGCAAAGGGAGAGTAAGTGTGAGATTATAATGGCGTCATTTTGCTTCAAACAAAGTGTTTGTCAGATCGTCAAACAGTGCCGGAAACCTGCGCACCTTTGTGACGTCAGAATCGACGTGTGACGTCGTTTTAACTTTCCAAAACCAAGAATCACATCCACTTTGGGAAGGTGAGCAAGATGGCAGGATTTCAACTATTTCTTCTCTTTTTTTTTCATTCTTCATACAACTACCACATCATATTTTGTGTTTACAAATGAGCGCAGCACCGTGAAATAATAAATTTCCGCTGTAGCAGCAGAACACATTACAGCTGCTGGCAGGTTAAGCTACGCATCCTAAACACTTAGAGCTGATCAACTCTATGACAGTTTCAATTCAATTTTATTTATACAGCAGAAGTTATCTAATTGCACTTTTAATAGAGCAAGTCTAGACTCTGTAATATTACTAACAGAGCCTCACCTGGTTGGGGAGGGTTTAGTGGGGGAGCCACAAACTTCACACACAGACAAAAAAAGTTGCCAGCGTGGCCCTTATCCACAACTATACAATTCATTGTGTTTTGACCTATGTTTTCTGTGTACCTGGCTTTCGTTCATTGTTTCAGGAAGCTCCTCCTGTCCAATATGTGGCACCTGATCTACCTACGAAAGGTCCTTACTCCACATTCCTTATTCAGCCAGCAGACTCTGCAGCTCTGATACACCACTTTGTTTATGCTTAATAAAGTTAAACCCGGTTTACACAACTTTGTTTCTTTCGTCATGTTGCTTCTCTTCAGCCAGCGTTGTAACAACTGTGTGGAGACAACAGAGGCAGAGTTGTTGGAGAGGAAGCTAAAGGGAGGCTGTGACTTCACCTTGTTCTTCAGCATGGACGGGTGGAAATGCTTTTTAATTGAGATGTGGTACTTTTTGTTGACATGTGGTACAAACTAGTGCTTAACTTTTCTGCTGCAAGTAGTGTTAACAGTCAGACCAAACTCTGCACCTGAAATTTACTGGCTGCAGTTTATATGCTTATGCTTAACCAGACCGGATAATGCAGAAAGGTTTCAGAAGACTTTAGAACTTAGATATTTCGTCAGTCTCTAACTTGGACATCATGTGGTTCATTCAGCTTCCGGTGTCATGTAGTTTGAGGCTTGGCACAGCAGCTGCTCCGTCACTTAATCCAACCTCTATCCAGAGGTCCAGAGGAGCGAACTGATTGTAAAAACGTCTGCATCGACACGCCACACACCTCTGTCAGCAATCCATCCTGAGGGAATTTGCATAAATGTCATTTATGGCCAAAATAAACAACTTACCTCTTCTCAGACACCTCCCCCCTGCATGCACCCATCCAGACACTTAATTGGAAAAACACAACCAGGAGGAAACTGCTGAGCGTGGAATTGATTTGCAGGTTATTTTCACTGCAAACTGCGGTTCATATTACTTATTTATTTATTTATTTATTTATTGTGATGGCTGCTGAGAGTGAGAGGCGGCATCATGCCCAACAAGGCGACCAACAATAGTGAAGATGGATTTAGAGTATTTAAACTAAAGTAAGTTAAGTAAAGCACTATTAGCAGTGAATGAACTCTTAAGTACTAATACTCAAGAAGACTTTGTCATTGAGACACAGACTCAATTGATTGATTCAGGTGTGACTGCAAAGACAGAGCTAGAGCTGCACTCTAGGGAGTGAGAGTGTTGTTTGCAGCTTTTAATGGCTAATAATCAAGTCAGCAGCTAGAATAAGTGGTTAGTTGATCCAGGGAGGAGGGGAAGCCTGCTACCTCCTGTCTGACCAGTCTGGTCTCCTCTAACTCATCATTATCAACTACAGCCGCGTTTCCACTGTAACTTTTAGACCCAGGAACTACTTTTCGAGGAACTAAAAGGTTCCTTCTGCCCATTGTTGTGTGTCAGACAAATGATTCTGCTGACGCATGTTCTTAGGGCGTACTCACTGTAGGCCCGGTTGCCTTGTACCATGCCCGAACATGGCACAGTGGAGTTTGTTTCGAGTTTCTGTGGTTAGCGATCACAATGGATGCATACTGTGCCAGAGTCCAACTGTGCCCACCTCTTCAAGTGGGCCCCGGCACGGCACGGAGCGATCACACTGGTCAAACGAACCGGACTTTGGGGGTTAAACATGCTCTGGGCACGGTGCGGATCGCCAATTGTGTGAATGAGTACACCCTTAGTCTGCACCAGACTCAGGGACAGGCATCTTTATATATTTGACACTGCAACAGCACAGGAACCGTGGAGGAGATTCAAGTTGTCAATAAGGCTTAGACTTCATCACTGGTCCAGCTGTTGTTTGATTTCTTCTCCATAACTTCTTCTTTATATATGTCAAGCACAACAAACTCCTTTACTAACTCATTTACTATATGCTGAGGACGGCTGCAGACATTTATAAATGGAGGTTGAAAACTTCTGTGAGTAGCATCTAGTCTACTAATTAGAAATGTTCAAGTTCTGGATACTTTTGGAAAGTACAAACCTCCCGAGTAGGAACTTTCTTGGGGGTAAAATAAAGCCCATGAACTTAATTTAGACTCTGGCTCTCTTTCTTTATGCAAATTTATACTTTGCTGTACTACATCCAAGAGGGATATTTTGTAATTTTGACTCTATTACAGCTTTAGTTACTAGTTAGTTTACACATTAATATATTTTTTTATACATTAACCCATGAAGAGCTTATAAAACATGATGTTTTGTCATAAATTAAACTATTTAACAATTATTATATAGAGCAATTACTCAATTAGTCAATTGACAGAGAATTAATTGGCAACTATTTTGATGGTGTAAGGTTCTCATAAAAAATATTAGATGGTTCTACATAATGTGACAATTTGCTGCTTTTCTTTTTAATAATTTAATGACTATAATGTTTTGCTAATAATGTTGAGTACTAATAATCTAAAGATGAGTCACAGGGGACATTTTGCATCTGGTCCAGATTTAAACTCACAGTTATTGCAAGACTATAGTTATATTGTTAGTAAAAACCTCCAGTTTTGAGGATTTTGAAGTTTTCAGATCAACATAACAACGAACGAAAGAAGGAGGATGAATTAAAGAAGAAGTGAAGAAAGAAAGATGCCAAACAGTTGCATTTTATCCTATAGAGATTGTAATTCTAACTCAGTAAAATGCAGTATTTTCAAATGTAAAATGAGAAACTCTGCACCTATGTGTGGCTGCAGACAGTGAGTGGTGGAAATAGACCAGCAACACTTATTTATCTGCAATGTACCAAAAAACAATCAGCAGTGCCTCTGTCTGAGTGAGACTCTGGATTTAATTAAACACAAGTTCAAACAGGCAGAATGGATGAAGGAAATTACTTTTTTTATTCATTACGCAAGATATTATGGGACTGTTGAAGCCTGAGCCTGGATCAGCTTCAGACATTTACTGAACTAAACGGCCTGTTGTTTGTTGTCTCACACCATCGATCTTTATTAATAAATCTTAAGAAGTTTCTGACCTGAGAGTTCAGACATCTGTGAGGTGATAAAGAGACACTTCCTCTGCTGCTTTATTGACTTAACGGCACATTGAAAGCACAGGATAATATGAATTTATCAGGAATATGGGTCATTTTCTTGTTTCAGGCTGTCGGGACGGGCGACTTTAATAAAACAGGTTTGACTTTAGGTAGACGGGAGGGAATCAAATTGTCACTAATCACAGCTGACAGTCCGTTTATCGTGTTTCTACAGATAAACACTGAGCTGTAAATGTGTTAAGCTGTATATAAACTGAAGAGGACAGAGAATTTGAATGGTTTTAAAAACCTTTCCTGTGAGGAGAAAGGATGGAAACACTGTTGTTGCATTCAACACTTACAGTATATCTCAAATACCTGTCCGATGTCCATGACATGTCTTGTGCCACTCATGCATGTACAGCAACACATCTCCTTCGCATATAGTTGATCAGGTTGTTGATTGTAGCCTGTGGAGTGTTGGTCTACTCCTCTTTAACGGCTGTGTGAAGTTGCAGTCGGGTCGAGACTCCAATGAGGACAACGAGCATGCAGATGAGCTTCCCTGAGACGGTTCCTGACAGTTTGTGCAGAAATTCCTCACATGTAAAATCAACTCTTCTGGCCTGGTTATAAAGGCTCAACAGCGGCTCTACTTCTTACAGAGACTGAAAAAGAACACACCGCTCAGAACATTTTACCATACCGTTTAACATACATTCACTGTATGTGAATTGTACAGAGGCAGACCGCAAAAGTCTTCAGAAAGTAAAGACTGTGGAAAAATCATTGTACTCACCCTGCCCTCTCTGGAGGACACCTTCAGGACCCGCCACACTCGCAGAGCTAACAACATCCTGGGAGATCCTGGGTGACACAACCCCTGCAGAAATGTGTGCCAGCAGAAAATGATAATAAGAAAGTCAAGTAAAAAACTACATCTTCAGTTTATCACGGGACACAAGCTCTGCTGAAACCCCAAGATAATATAATAATGCTTCGCTTTACTAATCCTCCTAATCAGTTATAAGCCTTTAATTAAATTAACTTTTGTCAAGTTGTAGGAGATTTTGACTGATTGGACCGTTTGACTTGAACCAAATTCTATTTATTGACAACTCATTAACTTTTATAGCCGCAGACCTGAATAGAAAGAGAGAAACACGTGAGCATTTATTATTAGCAACATCTATTACTGCATTATTACCAAATAAAAATGATAAACTTTTGTGTATTCATTTATTTATTGTTTTTCTGTACAGCACTTTGTGTCCAGTTTGGATGTGCTCTACAAATAAATCTTGATTGATTGATTAATAGCACTGTCGCCTCACAGAAAGAAGGTCGTGGGTTCAAACCCTTTCTGTGTGGAGTTTGCATGTTCTCCCCGTGTCCGCGTGGGTTCTCTCCGGGTGCTCCGGCTTCCTCCCACCGTCCAAAGACATGCAGGCAAGATTTTTGGTGACCCTAAATTGTCCTTAGGTGTGAGTGTGAGCGTGTGAGGGTTGACGATGGATGGATGGATGGATGATTGATTCTAACAAAACAGACCACTACTACTACTAATACTACTAATACTTATTGTTTGTACGTATTCAACGTAGTGACGCTTGTCCATTTGGGCTACTGTAAGAACATGACGGCGCAAAATGTCTCATTCTAAGGTAATAAAATCATAACAGTTCATTATGTCAGGTCTTTATAAACCACAGAAAACATAGCGATGTATATTACATTGATGTCTGTCAATAGATCCTCCTAAATATTACACACTGAATCTTTAAGTGTATGTTGAAATGGATTGGTTATGTATAAATATTTGGTATCAGTATCAGTGTACATGGTCCACAGTTTACACCAAATACTGATAAACAAAATTGTTTTATTTCTTGTGACTTTTAACTGATCTTTGCTTTTCTTTTAAATACTAGATTATTTCCTTTTCAGGCTAAAAATCAGTCTTTTGTACACATTGCTTTATTTTAATGTCAAGGGTCTTATATAATCCAGCGGGACTATTTCGATCAGTACATCGAACAGATCACAGATAAACCTAAGCAGCTGATAATGTAACTACTTATATCAGAAATTCCAAACTATGCAGGTTGTGATTTTTTTATTTGAGAGAGCAGAAAACAATTTATGTAAATGAAGTCTTTTATTCAGGGTTTGTAGCCTCACAGTGTCGTGTCATGAAACCTGGTGTCAGTCATACTGAGTCACGGAGCTGAACCGCTGACTTTGATTAAACACAACATCAACTTCAGTTCACAGGCTGCAGCCAATTTCAGCCAAGGTCGCTCTGAGCCGCTGACAGCACACAAATATCAGCTCGGTGGGTAACGGCTGGTAGTGTGTTTCCCTGCAGAAGCCCGTGTGCGGTTGTGTGTGTGTGTGTGTGTGTGTGTGTCACAAGTATCAATGTGACACCTGAGTCAGAAATAGTGAGTGTGTTTCTTCACCTCTGACATCTCCAGCAGGGAGTCCAGATGTTGATCACTTCCTGTTGGAGGCGTTAATCTGTGGTGAAGACGTCTGTTTTGACGGGCCGCATTTTCCCCATGAGCCCCATTCACCTCCATCCAAACCCTCACCTGCTGCCTGCCCTTCTGTCTGTCTGTCCGAAACACAGAATGCACATTTCTCACAGTAAGAGTTGTGGACATGGAAGGAAAAGGCAGTTTTGAGGTAAATTCTTGCTCTGACAATATTCATTGAGTGGGATTATTCAATGCTATGGTTTCATCAGAAGTATTCAGATCCTTTACTTAAGAAAATACTGTACATCACACTGAGAAAATACTGCATTGTAAGTAAAAGTCCTGCATTCTAGTCTAGCATATATCAGAGCATATAAACAACACGCAGACATCTAGTTCACTCTACATGGACAGCAAACTAACCCCTATAACCACATTACAAATGGCAAAATATGTATATGCTACACGTGACTTCTTTACATCCCATGTACACTTTATTTCTCTTTTCGCAATAAAGATTTAAGAAGGAAAAAAAGATTCAGATTTTTCCGACACCACATGAATGGACCATCAGTCACTGCTCATACGTTCCTTTGCAAGCAACACGCTTTGTCGGCTCTTGTGCTAATAACTAAAACGTGCAGCCCTCCATTCATAAAAATTTCACTTCTTTTATTACTTCTAATAAACCAGTCTACTACTACTTCTAATGCTACTTGTTGATGTTGTTGTTGTTGTTCTTCTTTGTAAATATTCAGTGTAGAGACGAAACGTGCTCTGTAGAGCAGTTTGTCCTTGTATGTGTAAAACACTACTTAAAGCTCCTTCTGATTCTGATGACGGGCGCAATATGGCGACGTCCATGTAAGAGGACCCGCGGTGCATGTAGATAGAAACGACTCTAAGGTAATACAATATTGCATTTCTGTCAAAAGATCTTCATAATATTGCACACTGAACCTTTAAGTAAAAGTATGTAGTGGTATTATCTCAAAATGCACTTAAAGTACCAAAAGTAAAAGTACAGAAAATGTGGTAGATGTTCTATGTCAGTGTTTTACTATTATGTTTTTGGAATAAAGATAGATCAATCATTTATTATGTAATTTATTTCACATGAGGTATGTGGCAAACACACATGGGGGAGGTTAAGAGGAACAACCATGCAACAGGATTAATATTCTTGCTGCATTTTACTGCTGTAGATGTAGGATTTTGTTAATTTTAACTACTGTATATACTGTTGAGTAGTTTAATCTACAGCAATGCATCATATTTTATAAAATCATAGTAATAGTTTATTTAGATTAAGAAGCAAGATCATTTTTTCAACCCTTAAAGGAACATTTTCATCCTTCGGTTTAAAATATATTTTTAAATCCACACAAATAGAAAGTTAAGTTGGATGAATGCTGTAAGGCCAGCTCGTTGGTGGGGATGGGACTGGATCAGACTGTGGTGAGGTGTGATCTATTGATCTATCGTCTGTCAGAAAACAGAATTTCTTTTTTTCTTAACATGTTAAAATGCCAACAGACCTCGTGGCTGGCAGATAGGTCTCGTTAGCATTTTGTGACTTCCATCTAATTACTGTGAATTTTAATGATCATGCAGAAGTTTGATAATCATGGAGTATCATGGACAAATAGCCATTCTTATTACACTATATTTATTTAACGCCAAGTTTGGCCTCAGGAATTTTTTATTGGTCAAAATTGTAACGTTAATACAAACTGTGTTAAAACATGGAATGTGTCTTTAACACGATGTGTGATTATGTTTGATAAAAATGTCAACTTTAATTGGAGAGACTGTGTGTGTGTATGTGTGTGTGTTTAATCTGGAGAGTGAAGTAATTTTCCCCTCTGATGAGTGTGTGTGTGTGTTAAAACTGATTCTTAATAGGATCTGTAGAGTCCTATAACAGCCCACAGTACACACTGAGGAACAGCTGGAGGAAATTAATTCAATCTCACTCTCTCTCTCTCTCTTAGGGTTAGGCAACCAAATAATTAAGTTAAAGTTTGGGAACGATTATAATTTATTAAAAACATCAGATGAGCTATACACATCCACCACCCCAACCTCCAGACCCTCACTTTCCACCTCTCCACACAAAGGAAAACAGCCTGCATCGGCAGTGAACACTGTGTAAATTGTGAGCTGCACAGTCGTCCAACTTGGATGTAATTCTGTTATACCGGTCTGCTAAAAGACAAAACATCCTCATCACTTTTGACAAAGTGTGTCGGAGTACTATTTCAATTTCAACACTAGGAGGATCATTCATTACACGCAGGTTGACTGCATTAAACAGTAACTCATTAATTCTACTACATTTTGTCATGTATTTTATCTTCAAAGGTTACGTATTTAGTTTTTGTCTCTTTTTGTCATTGAAAAAGTGCTTTAATGACTGTTTTGTTTGTTGTAGATGAAATTAAGACCACAGTTTATTTTCCATAACCTCAGTCTTGTACAGTAGATTTTATTATTAATTAGCCAATCACATTTATTTTGCACAATCATCCAACGTAAAAGTTCTTGTCTGGCTGCAGAGTTGAGAAAGCTTCAAACTTTTCCAAGTCGTCTTTCATCCATGCACCACGGCAACTCTTTTCATACTGGGGTACCCTTCGCTAAGAAGACATAACCCACACATAGACTGGTCGCCAGGTACCACCTTCAGTGGAGGTCTCATTGTCACTCTGTCTGTTTGAAGTGGGTCCATTCCCCATCTCCAGGGTAATTAACCCTGTGGCCGTCCGCCTTCGCTTGCCCCGGTAACTGAGGATTCATCCCACATTCCATGTCTCTAAACTTAAAAGTTCACTTCAGCCTTCCTCCCCCTACCGAGCTTACACTGCCCGCCACTTCATCAAATGGAGGCACAGGTTTTCAGTCCCTGGTGGGCTTTGGCCCTGAAGAACGCTCCTGGGTTCTGGGTTTTCACTTGCTCCCTGCCAGATTGTCCCCTTTACATAAACATTATCTGAGGCCTGCAGAAGGCAGAAAACTGACAAAGGACCTGGAACATGTTTAAATAAATCCTTCCCCCAGAAAAATATTCTGCACGATGTGAAACAAAATCATTCTCAATGAAAAAGTGCCTGAAGTTTTTTGTTCCTGACATTTAAAATCCTCATACGCACTGGTGGCGATGGGGCAATGGATAAGACTATGCCTTTGGTGTAAGAGACCCCCCGCTGTGACCCATCCACCATTGTGTCCCTGAGCAAGACATTTAACCCCTCGTTGCTCCAGAGGCGCTCGACCTCTGATGTATATAGCAATTGTAAGTCAATTTGGATAAAAGCGTCAGCTAAATGTAATGTAATGAGAAGTTAGCAGTGGTGTGTTGCAGCAGTCAGAGTTGTGTGCTGTTGTTGTTGTTGCCGGCGGTGTTTCGTGTGTTAACTTGGACGTCGTGATCTACTGGCTGGTGCTGGGATTTAATTCAGACGGCAAAAAAGCTGGGGCGAACCCACAGATGGTCCCATATATCCAGTGGGAAATCTTGTCAGGGCATCTATCCAACAACACAGCAACAAATATGTGCGTGTGTGTGTGTGTGCGCAGGTGTGTGTATATTTGTGTGTGTTTTCAACCAGAAAGGGGATTAAATCCTCAACAGGCAAAGTGATTCACAGCTTTATTTCGGGAGTTCAAAATCTAAGAAATAAAACGCTGGCATAAAAGTGTAAACAACAAAATATTTTTATTCTTAGTGTTTTTGAAATCAACACATATTTGATCTTTTGTTCAGTTTGTGTTCTAATTGGAAAGATTTACCACTTTACATTACATACAAAATTTAGGCCGTGTCAAAAGTACACCATGATGCAAAGAATAGTGTAGTGAAGTGAGAAAACACATGCGTTAAACACAAGAATATTTCACTCATACGTTATTTTTAATGAACATAATGAAGGTCTCTAAATGTTGATAACAGTTTATTTTATTTATTTCTAATTTAATTTGGGTCTCATTTTTAAAAATCCTCACATCACAAAAATATGGAACTTAAACAAACTAAAAAAACTAAATGCATAAATAACAATGATAAAATATTAAACAATCCAAATAACACGAAAGTCATCAACAAGAACATACACATAATGCCAAACCTACACACACTACATCTTTTACAAGTGTCATATGCATGAAATAAATGATCCACCTGTGAACTAAAAGTGAAAATACAATCAAAAACAAGAACAAGTACATTTGAAGTAAACAAGCAAAGAAATCTTGAAGTCATAAAAAAAGTAATCGCTCTAAGTTAAAAATTAGTTATTTTTCCACTGAATCAACTAAAGCATGATTCATCTTTTTCATACTATAGTTAAGTTAGACACTTACAGCTCTTGGTTACAGTTTTTTCTGATTGCTTAAGCACATTTTTTGTAACTATTGGCTATTTTTGCAAAACCTACACACAAATAAGAAACCTTTCACCCAATTATCAAACATTGTAGTTCTCTTGCAAAAGCGAACACGCTAGATTAACTCTTCACACCTTCGTAAAATGGTGTTTTCGTATCAAACGGTAAACACAAGCCATCATCTACTAAGCACACAATGTGCCAACTACACACTGATGGTATGAATACAAAACATCTGGCTTTTGATTTCTCTGTGTACAGATGTCAATTTGAGGTCATACTTTTGTCATAGTGTCATGTAAAGACACTGTAGGAAGAACTCCTCGATGGATTTAAGAAAGGAGAGTATGGAGGGAGGTTGAGTTCCATGAGAATGGGTGGTCTGTAAACCAGTTGCGGACCAAAGCAGCCCTATGGAAACTAACATTGTCCCATATGATGACATATGGGTCTGCCCTGGTCTCTGAACAGTGAGCATGTCATGTAAGGTGTCCAGGAATGCAATAATGTGTGCAGTGTTTATGGGCCTATGGTTGCATGATGGTGAACAACACCATTTTGGCTTATAGCTGCACACATGGTTATGTTACCACCACGTTGTCCTGGGACATTGATGATGGCACGGTGTCCAATAATGTTCCTGCCACGTCTCCTGGTTTTACTGAGGTTAAAACCGGCCTCATCTACAAAAAGTAGCTCATGTCCCACGGCATCTGCTTCTAGTTCCATCACTCTCTGGACAAGACAAAACAATGCAGCACATCAGGCCCATGCACAGCACTACAGTATGCACTTCCAATTCAGAACCAATGACACTATAGCTTACCTGCACAGTAATCGCTGTTGCTTTACACGTTCTGTGTTTCTCTCGAAAGGAACTCTGTAAATTTGCTTCATTCTTATTCTGTGGTGCACAAGTACACGACTTAGTGCAGAAATGCTTACACTGTGTATATTTTGAAAGATGGTGTCATTATCAATTATGCGCTGCTGTACTTCGCGCAGTCTTATTGCATTATTGGCAATCACCATGTTCACTATATTGGTCTCTTGCTCTGGAGTGAACATTCTTCCTCTGCCCCCAACATGTGGACGTCTAGCAATTCTGTAAAGTAACAATTCAGTATTTTTGCATGTATGGTACTGTTGTGTTTCTCATTAGAGTTATGGCAATGCTACAAAGTTCTTACCGATTCTCATTTCGAAATGTCCTAATGATGCTTGCCACAGTGTAGCGGCTCAAATTAGCTGAACCCGTTGGCCAGCTTCCCTCAGGCTCATCCCATGGTTGATGACATGGTCCACTATTGTAGCCCTGATGTCATCAGTTATTCTATTTCTTACTCTTCTTAGCCTTCCTCTTTCCCCTCCTTGTCCTCTTCTTGCTCCTCCTTGTCCTCTTCCTCTAACTTCCTCTAACCCTCTCGCTTCTTCACCTCCACGTCCTCTCCCTCGGCCTCCTCGGCCTCCTCTGATTCTCACTCTTCTCACTCTTACTGCTCCTTCCATTGTACCCCACACAGACAGCTTACCTGTGGCTTATTTATAGTGCTAAGGCTGATTGCAAAGTGAACTAATTATCTAAAACAGTTTTCACATGTGAAAGTGTGCCAGAAAGTTGGCAAAATAGTGTTAATTAGCCATACATGTGTATAATTTTGCTAGGAGTGTGTTGGAAATTTGGTAATTGAGTGTAAGCATGAGTTGTGTTTAAAGTTCTGCAAAAAGAGTGTTGTGAGGTGAATTGTGCCTACAGTTTTGCAAAGTGTGTGTTACAAAATTGCGAACTGAGTGCAAAGCAGTGTCTGTGCTTTAGTTTTGCAAACTCAGTGAGTGTTTTGCTATAGTATTAATAGTTTTAGAAATTGTGCTACAAGAATCACGATTAGCGCTTAAGCATTCAGAAAAACTGTAAAGCTGGGGTGAGTAACATAAAGTTAGCAACAGACATGTAGATTCTGAACGCGTGAACGTCCGAATGAAATGATTGGCAGTGCTTGTTGCAGTCCTGCGCACAGCCAGATACCAGATTTTTCTAATTTCTGTGTCAGAGCGTTTGATACATTGATTACTGTTAGGATGTAAAAACATAAAATTGCCTACCACAGCTTTAAGGTTAAGCTAAAAAAAAAAACAAGCAGCTGCATTTCATATTTCTTCAAAATAGT